>NW_028301536.1:17812500-17967500 GCF_042242905.1 Orbicella faveolata | reverse complement strand
AGGGTGCATTTGGTTATGTTGCTAAAGCAGAAGCTTTTGAGTTGCCAGGCAACATTACTACACCTTGCTCTGTTGCTGTTAAGATGTTGAAAGGTAGTGGACATTTCAAACACTGTGATTTAATCTATTTATCATAAAGCTCATATAATGTTAGAGCTCTGATAGTTATCATGCAAAACTAGAATTGCTTCTTTGTCTCACCACTAAGTTGCAATATTGAATATATTACATTGTGTCATTAAAGTCAAAATCTTACCCTCAGACAGTGATTCAAAAGTTCTCACCTCACTTAGTAAGTAACCTCTGACACCTACCAAAAATGATAAAAAGTTGTTCTCACATGTGCTAAAAGCAAAATAAACAGAATCGATACTGATGCAATATCGCAGAAATTATATAAGTGAAGCATATATTACATTTCAGATATTAGGACATAATATTATTATATTGGAAATTTAATTGTTTTTAAGTGGACTTAACCAGCCTCTAAAAACAAATAGTACAAGTAAGCTACGTGTAATAGTTTGATATCAAGTTCTTGCTCGCATTTCTTACAGAAACTGCTACTGATGCTGAATTATCTGATCTGATATCTGAAATGGAAACCATGAAAGAAATAGGAAGACACAAAAACATTGTGAACTTTCTTGGGGCCTGCACAGTGCAAGGTATAAGGCTAATATTAGATTATTATCAGTAATTCATATGAAAACAAAAAATAAAATCAGTTTAAAGGAGGGTTTAGGGGCTCAGCACATTTGCAAGCTACAATGTTAATCATTTCATTTCATAGTTTATAAAACAATCGCAAGCATGCTGATGACTCTTTTTTTTATTTGCAATAACACAAGGGATTACAATGCTTACAAACAGTACACTATTTAGATTACTTACAGCACTAGCTCCATTTACATGATATTGCTCTAATTATTTACACTATTTAAATTACAATATCTACACAACTTACAGTACACTACTAACAACTACAGTGATGACAAGGGGCATGCCCCATGCTGATGACTCTTGTGGGAAATTTGGCTTCAAAAATTTATCAGTCAGTAGTGAAAACATGGCAATATAGGTAAGATTTCTCATTGACATTCCTTTGTAGGTTTGGACTCTAAGTACATTTTTGTTTTTTATCAACATGTACATGTATCTTGGTAATCACAGACTATAATTTTTAATTGTGAAAGCAGAATGATTACCTCTGTCATGGTAATTGCCACACGGTTACACTGAAGCTAGCAGAATTACTGATGTCCAAAATTCACAGAAGATGTCAATGGTTTTATACAGAACATTTTTGAATTCAGTGTTGAACATCAAATTCGTTATTTGGCCCAACTGTTTTATTCTGGACAGGACACAGGAGTTATCTATTGGCATCTGATTGGTTTGTAAACAATTGAATTGGGTGAACTACATCACACCATATCTTACACATGCGCTGACTGTGAAACTAGCCCAGTAACATGCACTCGATCACAAACCCAATGGCAGCATGCTTGGTCTTACAATGTCTATTTGAATGTCTATTTTTTGTTAATTGGTTTCAGTCTACTTGAAACAATGTCTGTGTTTTTCATAAAAGTAAATTTGAAACAAATAGTCCCATCTTCATCTAATTAAATAGGGAAAAAAAAGGAGCAGGGAAATAAACTATTTACAGTTCAGTCAATCACCTGTTTAAAGCATAATATGTACCGTAATTTTAAATCAAACAGATTAAATATAAATTGAAGCAACTTGCAAATTTTGCACCTTCAGGTCCATTATTTCTGATTGTTGAGTACTGTCCACATGGAAACTTAAGGGACTTTCTACGTGACAGTCGACCTTCTTCGTTGGATCTTGTGGATGAGAAGGCAGCAAGTCAATTAACTTTTAGGGATCTTTTATCAATGGCATACCAAATTACTAGAGGAATGAGTTACTTATCCTCAAAAAAGGTAAATTTCATTTCCAGCTGCTAAGACAAATAACTACATTTTACTAATGTTACCATCTTATGAAACCCACAAAAACTTCCAAAAACTTTATAAAAACTTCACATAAACCATTATGTTTGGATGATTAAGTAACCTACAGTACATAGCAGGTGCTCAGTTAATAATAATAGGGATCATGTTTCAGTAGTGTGTGAAGGCATGCATGTGTGTTGCACCTCTTCAATGCATGCCTTATTATTATTACTCAACGACTCACCGGCAACACACGCTACTATTTATCCAAACTTAGTATTCATGGATAGTTTGAATAGCCTGGGTAGCAGGTACTTGACAGGAGTAACGGAAGATGGTCTAATGTGGATTGGCACTCTATATTACCACAACACCTGCTACACAGGCTTGAGTGATCACATAACAAGTGATATCTTTTTTAATATTCCATAAAAGGCTTTAGCCAATATAATGACTTCATGAATGAATTCATAGTTACCTCTCAGTTGCCCCTGTAATTATATCAGTACATTGTCATTATGCCAAATTAACATCTATATAAGCCATAATATTCTCCAAGCTCTCACTAAAAGTTAGCAGGGAGTGTTATATTTTGATATTGGAAGTTGAAAATAATTTTTCTGACTTCAATTCAATTTGTTTCCCCCACAACTTGCTAGTGTATTCATAGAGACCTGGCAGCCAGGAATGTTTTAATTGCCGAGGACTTTGTAATAAAAATAGCAGATTTTGGATTAGCAAGAAATCTTGGCAATACAGACTATTACAGAAGAACAACTCATGTAAGTGTTATTAACAGATATAAAAAAGTTGATTATTTAATAATTTCTCTTCATCTGTTCCCATTCAAGCACATTTTATAATTTATTATTACATCAAAAATTAAATATTCCCAACGAAAGACAAATACAATCTGCCCAGGCATATGCATGCACATTGAAGCAGCAAAATAATGATGTCAGTGGAGAATTTCTGGTGCTCTACTGCAGCTAGCCATAACAAATGCAAACTGTGACTTTCATGTGACTTGTGTGACTGTTTTTACAGACGTGTGCTACAGTATAAGATAGTTTGCTTGACGATTCTATGAGCTTCTTGCTTCTAGTATAACTGACAAAGATTTCTTTCATGTGAACATAGTGTGAATAAGTATAGACATGGAGATCACACTATTAGAAAAGGAATAAATAATTGTCATAAGATCTTTCTCTCCCTAAAACACACAAACATCCTTATCAATATACTCAGGAGGCTATTGGAACTGTGCACGATTTCTAGTTATACATGGGAAATATCTTCCTAACATGCTCTTTACTTTAGGGACGTCTTCCAGTAAAGTGGCTTGCAATAGAGGCCTTGTTTGACCAGCAGTACACAGTAAAGACTGATGTGTAAGTCACCATCATAGCTTTACTATAATCTATGCTTTGGTCTAGAGAATATTAAGTTTTATTACAAGTGTGCTGCTGTCTTAGTCCAAAAACATTTGCCTGCATATACACTTGTATATGTAAACCAGCTCTTATTCTGAATTATTAAATTAATATCATGGGTGACAAACTATTCCTTAATTTTGGCACAAAATTTCAGCATTAATTTATAATTTCACATATGAAATTACAAAATTGCCAAGGCAATGTTTTATATGAAAAAATTTTCTCAATACATTAAATAAACAAGGCAAAAACACATGATTGCAAGCTCAATTTGTCTCCCATGATATTACATGTAAAAGGTAATCAATGGTATACTCATGAAATAAGCTAGGAAATACTAATAATTATAAGAAGTTTGATAAAACCATTTTCACTTGTCACCATTTGATTACCCATACTTATTTACCTTTTACAAGATAAACTAGCAAATGGTAATTAAGGCTAATCTGCCTCTATCTGTACTTTAGGTGGTCATTCGGAATTCTGTTGTGGGAGATTTTCACACTTGGTAGGTTGAATAGATCCTGATCCACATCTGATTGTCTCCAATGCTTATTTGATGTTTTTTTATATTTTCTTTGTAATTCAATATTAAGACAATGGTTAATAACAAGCCTAAATTCATTGTCCAGTCATTAGAATGGAGAAGTGTACAGAAAGGTACCAATTATCCGCATCCAAGTGCTTTATGCATTTTTCAAGTATCCTTAGACATGCACTTATGTTACTCAAAAATCCACAAGGATCCAGGTTAGGGGTGGACCATTTGACTATTGAAGAGGGGGTGGATGATTTTGAAAAGCAAATACTCTGCATGCATACTTATACCAAAAAAAAAAACAAAATGCACACAACCACTGCCAAAAAAAATTCATGCAAGTTCAGTGAGCTGAAAAAAAGAATGTCACACAGAGAAAAGATATCTTGCGTACACACATCCCGAGGAAAATTCCTAGTGGATGAAAGGGTAAAAACATTCATGCATATAGATGTACCAAGTGCCCCCTTCCCCCCCCCCCCCCCCCCGCCCAAATGGAGCTGGAGCTACAGCTGTATACAGTGGAACCCCAGCGGTCACCTCGTTAATACATTCCCTTCATTATTACAGCCACTTTCTTTGTCCCATGAAACACTTATAGATTTTCTTATGGGAAAACCCTGTCAATTCGGCTACCCTGTTAAGGCCACATTCTGAAATCCCAACCTCTATAATCCTTTATAATTTTGCCCTGATTATATAGCCATTCAAACCAGTTGTGTTCGTATTTCCATTGTCAATACTGTATGCACATGTAGTGATTGAAGTTTCATTTTATTTAAATTATGTCTGCATTCCGGCTGCTCATAAAACAGTTGTTTAGAAGTGCAATCATGATATATATCAGGCCAGACATAAAATTTGACCCTGCCCCATTAATATGGTTGCCCCATTGATACAGCCAAATTTCCACGGTCCATTGGTGACCATATCAACGGGGTTCTACTGTAGTAAACTCAGCAAACAAATCATAGCATGCAAAGTTTGCTGAACATTTTTAAAATGATTATTTTTTTAAAATATATATATATTTATTACTATACCTAATTGATTCTTAACCCTTTTCTACTCTCTTACAGGTGGTACACCTTATCCTGGAATTCCCATGGAAAGATTATTTACAATACTTAAAAATGGATACCGAATGGAATGCCCTATAAACTGTCCCCCTAAAATGTGAGTGGAATGTTAAGACAGTTAAATTAATTCCAGAAAATCTCAAGTATTCTTGAATATTAGCATTTTTCATGCAAAACTTACTACTTGTGATGGTTGAGAAACTGCTTCTTACACCTTACCGCAGCTTACATGTAAATCAGTTCATAACAAGTTTTGATGCAATAAATATGGGAAATGATGTGTTATAGTTATGTCCAAAAGAAAAGTCCCAGCTTAAATATGTAAAGAGAATGACAGTAATATGCTGAAAAATTATTTTCTACTTTATTGGTTTCAGCTATGAAATAATGCTGAAATGTTGGGGTGACACCGCCAAAATCCGTCCTTCATTTTCTGAGCTCTGTGAACAGCTAGATGAGATACTTTCAACAGAAGCAGCTCAGGTATGATTTTTTAATAAAACAAATATATGGAAAGACTTCAGCCAGGGCAACTGGAGAGTTTTCAACTAATCACAATATAAGTTTGGACAATAAGAATCTGAGTTTGTTTGTGATCTCACCAATCATGTTGGAGTAGTAATGTAGAGTAGCTGTGTTGTATTCTAAGTTTTGTGAGTAGATTTATTGTAATGTAAGGTATGTAACTGGCTGTATTGTCTGCAAATAAAAGCTTATTATTTTAAAAAAATCCACAGCTAACAATTGCTCCACTTGAACATGATTGGTGAGATCAATGTGCCCAAGTATTACAAACAAATTTCATGGAAGTTCACTTTGTTCTCACATGGAAACAAAAATAAAAAGTTTGTAGATAGAAGGTCCTTAAAAAAAATCCACTTTCCAACCAGCCCCTTTCCCTCTTCTTGGCTACTCAATATACTTGGTATCTTTAAATCTAAGATATATACATCGAAAAAAAACCACTGAGAAGATACAAAATTTTTATCTACAGGAATACGTTGAGATCTTATCAAAGTCAGTTGACTGTCTGGCAGATGTTGACATGGAGTCTGACAAAACCACTGA
The DNA here is from genome assembly GCF_042242905.1 of Orbicella faveolata. Classification (NCBI taxonomy): domain Eukaryota; kingdom Metazoa; phylum Cnidaria; class Anthozoa; order Scleractinia; family Merulinidae; genus Orbicella; species Orbicella faveolata. The sequence goes on along the minus strand of NW_028301536.1, from coordinate 17,961,415 downwards.
AAGTGGAAGCAATCCAGAACAAGCAAAATCAAATCTGCAGCCCATCAACTAGGTCCTAATCAAATGCATAGGGTTTGTCTTGGGAACTTCCAAACATGAGCCAGCTAGTGTTTAATCACACACTAAGATCAGTCAGAGGAGGAAGTTGCCCTTCTGGGCCAGCCCACAAGCAAAAGACCAGCACTGATATAGCATCAGTCCAGAGAGTATGTTTGGAAGACTCTTTGGGTTGATTTTCCTGTACAACACAAATTACATGTATCAACTCAAGTCAACATACATGTATTTATCCACCAAAGGGATGGACAAAAGAACCAATTTATCCAGGTGTGCAACCATGTTAAGAAGCCTCCCTTAACAAATGTCACCAACTCATACTGAAGCAATGTGTAGTGCCTTAAATTAACTTCAGTTTAAACTAAAGGAACCTAAAGCTCGCCCAAATTATCAATGTCTCATTCTTAAATCAATCATCTATAGGCGAATCTTTGCTGACATCATTGTTTACATTTTTCCTCATTAACATACGACTTTGCACATAGAAGGCATCATGCTAGACATGATTTTACTAGGAAAACGTAAAGAGCTTGTGAAACTTAGTAAGTGGTGAAATTTTTGGCTCTTTGGGTGTAATATTCGAGGACAAATTCGCTTTCAAAAACATCAAAATTTCTGTGTGGCAAAAGCGCTAATGAGCTCACAAATTCTTTGTAAAATTTTGAGCTTTCAAACCCTCGTTGCACAAAAAGTATTCAATACATACATCGCGCTCAAATTCCTTGGGACAGTTAATCGTGCTGTGCCCTTTCAATATTCAGTATTAATCTCTTTGTAGCTCCATCAGAAACTGTATTGCTTATGATAATGAGGCAAATATTGTAAACAAACATTCTCCCATTGTCTGTTTCAAATGTGCAAACAAAATCTTAATGACTTTTAATATAAAGTACATTAATTTAAAGAAAACTAAATTATTTTCTTACAGGGTACAATAAGTGCACAATCTCTAAAGTAACAATTGCGTGAGATAACCACTCCTGCTGCAAAGTGAAGTTAAATTCTTTTTTTTTTTTTGAGTGTGTTATTGTGTACTAAGAGGGCACACATAAGACACCTTTAACTTAAGCTTTCCATCAGGTCAAAAAAAACTATCCATAATAAGTACAGGTGTAGGTGTCCAAATTAAGCTGGTGTTGACAGAGCAGTGTTCCAATTTCCACTTTTAGTAATTCTAGCTCTAGATACTGCTCTTCTCAACATTATTTTGGTTTGAAAATCCTTAACATGAGGAAACGTGTGTGTTCAGAAAATATATTTTACAGGTCAGTATTTGTACAAGCTATAGCCATTACCTACTAACCCAGAGGCCTATTGGTCTTATTGCATCTGTCGGCTAAAAAAGATTTTACATGCCTAGCTACCAGAAAAGATCTCTTGATGTACAGGACCAGATGGTGCAGTAAGTATCCTGCTGTTTTTTGTTATAGCGTGACCTGTAAGACATGGCTGCAGTGATAACTTATATTCTATCAGTCTGGCTACCACAAACAATCTTCCTCAAACAGTCAAAAGACAAGACACTACAGTTGACAATGCTTAAATGGCTATTTAGAGTTTTTCACTTATCATTTTTAAAATGGTAAATCAGATTTAGCTACTGGTATAAATAATTATTTATAATCCAGATCATTTAAAAAATACCTGTCAAAAAAATTAATTAAACCTGTGTACATGCATTAATGGTCATTGTAGAAAGGAAGGTTTCAATGAGAGTCAATCCATTTAATTAAGGTGTTAACAACATTTTTTAAAAAAATTTATATGAAAGATGAATTGATATTGTTAATGTTATCCAGCTCAACTTAGTAAATCCAGCTCCAACTTAGTAAAGTACAAGAAAGGTGTGAAAGATGTAAAGTAAAGAACAAAATAATCACTAATCACAGTAAAATGTTCCGTCTTGTCTTTATGACTGCACATAGCAAAAGCAAGATATTTTCAGAAAAGAATTAGGAACTAAAAAAAAAAATCCTTATTCAGTCTTAAATGGTTAAATGTTCAGTACTGCTGGAAAGTTATTCCTCCCTCGTGTCTTGACCCCCCCCCCCCTCCCCCAGAGGCTTCCCACTCTTGATTATACACTGAACCACCAGTTTAACATTGAAGCTTAATTTGCTCAGAGAATGCCCTGTTAGTCAAGGAGAAGTTCAGGCAATGTCGACATTGTGATTAGTGAAATAACCAAGCAGGACCTTTCAGGTTTTTTTTCTATATATATTTTTCCTGTAACCAGCTGTTCACAACAGTTAACTTTCTCTAAGATGAACACTGTTGGCTCCAGCATCTAATGTTTGTTTTCAGGAGCTAAGTATCCATCTTAGAGGGCATCAACGTAACTTGACACAACAGGAAATCTTGAAAGAATGAGTCAAAGTTGAAGTTAATTCTTTTTTTCCAAGAAATGGCAAGTTTGTTTGACTATCTGGTAATAAGATGAAGCCAGGAAAGTTTGTTGTATGTCAAGGCTCCAATGCAGTTTTTAAACACAGCCTTAAAGCAGAAATTGTTTCTCCAAGAGTATTACTAACCATCCATAATGTTCATTCTGAGCCAAAGTATTATTTATCAAAGGGAAATCTTACCTGTTTGCTGACTGTTTCAAAGTGTCTGTCTGTTACCTATTGAAGTTTTAGACTAGAGTTTTCCATTCTTGAGAGGTTTATGTGTTTATATTTTTTTATTTTTGGTATAAATCTACTAAGTGTTCTATCACAAATACCGTTCTGCTTTTGGCTACGCTACTCACTATATATTGTTGTACAGAGAAAGTGAGTAGCCTAGCAATGTGTGGTTGTTAACAAAATGGTGGCTGTTTCTTAGCATTTTCAAAGTTAACATTTCTGCCAAGAGGATTGTTGTTCAAGTTGTGAATGTTTTAGAGTAGGTTTATACTGTAAAAACAATTAGATAATTTGCTCTTGATATCTATGCATAATAGTTGACTCAGGCTACACCCTCATCAACTATCATGTGATAGAAATTTGTATGTATATAGTTTTTCTTCTTAATAATTATCATGTATTTTGTTTTATTCTTGTAAAAAGTATTTATTTTATTTTACTCTTTTATGTGTCTCCTACTAGTAGAACGATCATTCGTTTTACTAGTTACTTGACACAGAAATAAACTTATTATTACAGTTTACTTTTGTTAACACATACACTACAAATGTACAGGTTTAGGTAACAAATTATAATAAGATAAATGTATGATAAAAATCTTGAGTTGTTCTTTTCTCAACTGTGACATGAATGTTAAGAAATAAATACCATTTGTTCTGTACATTAACATGAAACAATCTTTGCAAGAAACAAATGCTATACCATAGAACTTTTAGGGTTTGAAAAAGGTGAAGGAGTGTGGGTAGCATGGTGGCCTAAGGGTTAGTACACTGGCCTCCAGATCAAGTAGTCTGGTTTCAAGCCCTAGCCAGGGTCACTGTGTTGTGTGATTGGGCGAGACAATTAATTACTCTCACAACGCCTGTCTCCACCCAGGAGTATGGGTACTAGCAAACGAAATTCTGGGGGGTAATCATGTGATGGACTAGCATCCCATCCAGGAGGAAGTGTAGAAATACTCCTCTTTGCTTTATGCCTTGGAAGCTGGAGGCAATTGCTGGCCTAATGGGACAAAAGGTTCGAACAAAGATTTAACCTAACGAAGAGGGTGCAGTGCAGGAGTTCACAACTTGGACAAATCAAAGTGGCTATGAGACACTCAACTGTCTGTAAACAGGGGCAATTTTGATGCCACTGACTTGAGGTTTTAATCTGTGGGCTAAGTTATGGACTGGCATTGTTAGGAAATAGTGCAAAATGCAATGGTAAGAGAATACTGGAGGAGATGCGACACCGTTGGAAACATTCATGAAGTTATAGGTTATCCTTGTCTGACATACCAAGACCATATAAAGAAAGTACTTACCGCTTCTTGTCCGATCACCAAAGCAAGTAATCATTCTCATTTTCATTCTTAATCTTTTCATTCTTTATTTTCCAAGCCTGTATCAGTGAATTTTTTTCTTTTTTTGTTACCTTTTGAGATATCTTAGAAATTAAACAAATTGTATCCAATGTAGAGTCCCTATACCACAAGAACAGCACTGCATCTCATCTGCTCAACAAAGTTAAACCCTGTTCAGTGGGGTTCCTACTTGGCTGGGTGACCAAATACAAATACCCCTTGTTGTAATAACTTCTTTAATTTCTTTTTTTTTTTTTCTTCCCTTTCCAAGGCGATATTAAAGACTGCAGAACTCCCAACCTTGTGTAATTTCCTTTCTTCTATTTATCAACTATTTGTTTATATCATTTTGCCATGTCCATATTTAGGTGTATTTTTTACCATACCGTATAAATAATAGCGAAACATGTCATTAAAATTCTCCTCAATTCTCTTGTCTGTGGATCGTCTAAAACTTTTAATCACAGCTTGAATCATTCGAATATTCATCCAGCTCATCAATTTAGTGACGTTCAATATCTTCTTTCTATCTTCTTTCTATCTTTCTATCTTCTTTCAATATCTTTAGGGAAATGAGCTATTTATACAATTACATACTTGTATGGCTTCTACACATAAAAGCATTCATGCGAAAATCTATTTGATGTAGTTCATTTGTGCGGTAACATGAGTACTTGTGTCAGAAATTCAAAGAATAACTAACTTGACACAGTACAAGCAACTGTGAAACAGCCTTAGACGGCAGATGTTCGAAAACTGGGGGGACTCCTACATCTCAGGTACAAATCAAAGATTCTGGTCTCACTTAGGGCATTGATGACAAAACATCACCAAGTATCCTTTAGGGTGCTCTCGAAGAAATAAAGATAAAAGAAATGCTCTCATTAAATTTCTGTTTCAATTTTAGGCGTGATTTCTGCTCGCAAGTACCCGAATCGGTTCTGCTAGTGCACGTTGGATCCTTTCTTGAACAGTGTCTCATAATCAAACCTATTCCTTTTTAAGTGATATCTTTTAGGGGTCTAATGAAGCTCAAGCAACTACCACATTAGGCTCCTTTAGGGGTTAAATTCCAATTTTCCAACAAGCATCCCTGACCTTTTCATATGGGGGTTCCCTCCCGGGATTCCAAATGTCTAACAAGAAGCAACCCAGTAATGGCGTGAAGGGGTGAAATTGCTCCACCACTACAACAAGTTAAAAAGGGAGCACTTGGGAAGAATATCATAGCCAGGAGATGTAAATTAAAGATAGCACTAAGCAGGATTTCCAGAAGGTGAAAATTGGGAGAGGAAAGCAAATGATTCAATATAAATTAATGTTGTAGCTAGGACCTACAATAATAGTAGGAGTCGGGAGAGAAGCATACAGGTAGAAGCAGAGGAGAATACAGGAGGCCAAACCTTGAAAACCCCTGTAGTCTTCCTTCACACCTCCCCACCCCCCCCCCCCTCCCCCCTCATGAACAAATGTACCTGGGATTTCACCTGATGCAGTATAAATCCATTTGACTGTCAGAACTGTTACAACTTTGCCAGAATGTACCTTGGACAAGACCTGCAAATGTGGAATTTAATAACTGCTTATGTGCTTCTTAACAGAAAAATAGCGACAAAGTGTCATCAATTACAATACCAATGGTAACGAATGATACTGTGAATAAATCGTCCTTCTCCTACCTCTCAAATCCACGTAAACGTAAGCATAAACTTATCCAAGCTTGAGCTTATATAAGCTTATTGCTGAGAACCTTGACAACCTTGGAACAGTTTCAACCGAACCGAGTCGTCATTCGTCACTCCAGTGGATCAGTAGATAGTTGCTTCAGTCAAATCGCATTATGAACGACAGAATAATCCAACAGATAACACTGTTATACCCCGACAGAAGAAAAGACTATCAACAGAATTTGACAGCATTTAAATTTGCAAAACAACAATCATCGATCCGCGGCGAGCCGCCATCTTCCCGCCGTTTTCTGCGATCTAATGCCCAGGCTTCATTGACTACAGAAATAGAGTTGTTCTGGGAACATGGGAACAAGTTGTGTGTGTGTCATGTAGGATTCTTTGGTACAAAAGCGAGTTTTATAGCGAGTCTTATAGCGAGTTTAATATGCTGACTGTGAGAGAGGGGACTGAAGAGGTTAGCTGTAAAATCATCACAACGTCACGTGAAATCGAAAAAGGCACATGGAGAAAATAACCTAGTCTTGTTTTTATCTTTATCTTGTATTTTTATCTTGTATCATGTTAGCACTTTCTAGTCTTTCTAGAGTATCGTTGAGGTTTTGTAAAATAACTGAGCTACTACGCGCGCTCTCATTGGTCGATAGGTTTGTTTAGATGAGAGTATGTAAACACAGTTGTGACGTTTTAGATTCGCGCGAAAAAAACCCTTTTCATTGTTACCTTCGCTCATTTGCATTTAGCCTGCGAACAGGCTCCAGGTGTGCCCGATTTAACGAAGCGCCCGATCTCTTCCCTCTCCGAATTCTTCTGTTTCGCGCTCGCCGAAATTTTTTTCCGTCCTCGCCGGGAGCCTGGTCGCAGGCTAATTTGCATTACAATAAAATCTAGCAGGTATGTGAGGAAATTTCAGGCTATTTTGTAGTTTTAGCCCGAAATTGCCTCGCATCCACGTTGGATTACATTGTAATGCAAATGAGAAGAATTAACCGTGAGAAGTGCTATTCGCGCGTATTTTCCTGTTTTCATCTTTTTCATCTTTCATCTTTTTCCATGTTTACATAGCCTCATCTAAACACTCGGGGGGCTGGGAGAATTCTCGAAAGTTTTGCAAACCCTCAACTACTTCTCGGGTTTGCATAACTGTCTCGAATTCTCCCAACCCTCCTACTGCTTAGATGAGGCTATGTAAACACGGAAAATAAAAGTGCTCTATTGCTTAAACATATAAAGTATGCCCTACAACATTCTTGTATCTTTCGTGTCAGTAGTTTCGCGCCGGATACGCCTACAGGAGTAGGGGCCGCGAGGGGTGGGGTTTGGTGCAGGGTGAGGGTGGATCAGGTATCGGCTGTTCTGTCAGTTGTGCCCTTATATTAAGGAGAATTCACAAAAAGATGTTGGAGAGGGGACTGATGAGAAACTACTCTGCAGTAAAAGTTTTTCAAGACCCTTCTTGTCCAATCGCAAAATAGTCGAGATCACTCTGCATTAACCTCTGGTGTTTTGGTACTATCCCTCCCCTCTTCCCCCAATCGATTACAAATAAATTTAAAGTCAATCAATCAAAGCTACAAGACAAACTTGTGCAATTGGGCTTACCTCGCCTTTTAAAATCGCTATCCAGTGGATAACAGTTGAAAACAAAAACCGCTCTATCCACTGGATAGAGATAGCGTTAAATTAACAACCGTGGGGTCTGAAAAATAGCCAATGGACTGTGGACAGGCCCCGGCTGAAAGGGTCTGACCACGCGGCTGAAAACGCCTGGAGGGCACGGGCTGCGAGTGAGGTGTCCCCTCTTCTTTTGATACCAGTACTTCTTCCGGATCTGGTGAATGGAACTTTTTTTCTACTTCAGATTCTTCTACGCTGATTTTATTCGGAGTAATGATCCTCAACACTCGTCATTGGAGTAAGTGTATGGAGTAAATGTAATGAATCCATCGAATTTCCTTCTTTGTCATCACTTTGCTCGAGTCCTCTGAATCTTCAATTTGTTTCTCTTCGACTCCTGGTTCTGTTGTTACTCTGCAATAATAGCGAGTTTATAGCCGACTTTATAGACAGCAGCACTTCGTCACTCGGCTTTGACATGTTCACTTTGCAACTGACCGGCGATAGTGCATGTACTTGTCCAGTTCTTTCAACTTTTCTGATTCCTCAATTTTTTGGCCTCTCATTTCACTCACGGACTCATAGAACTTTACTGAACTCTTTCAGCTATTCGGCAGTGCTCTGCATGAGTCTTCCAGTAACTTAGCTTCGCAGACACGCACAACTTTTCTCTAAATTCTTCCCGTTTGAATTTGTTGGAGCTGTGCAGGTTACTTTTTGAGAGAGCTATTTTCATTTGTGTTTGGACAACTAAATACATCAAGGCTATTGCCTTGCCCGTCTTATCTAGAAAAGGCAATAGTATGCTATGATCCATCACAGGTCCTGGACACTCTGTGTTTTGATAGTAATTATAATTTATCACATAAGCCAAAAAGGACGCTGAAAAAGCTCTTGAAAGTTTCAAATCTGAGTTGCGTTTATGTAAAAAACGTTTCTGACATACAGAGAGAGGACTACACCCGAAACGACTGAGCAAGTTCAGTTGTTGGCAAGTTGTCCGTTGCTTCTTTTTATTTCAAGTACCCCTTGACAAGGGTCAATTTAATTTTTTGATTGCCCTCTTCCCCCCTCCCCCTCCCCACCCTCCTTGATCCTCCTTTTCTCATAAATCCCCCTCTCACTTGCGACTCAAGCATAAGTATAAAAGAACCTTATGCGCTAGTGGAGACGGCCAGAGATAAGCATAGGCATAAAGCCCGGTCGTCACTTGCGACGCAAGCATAAGCTTTCTTCTTTTGCTAATGCTTATGCTTCAAGCATAAGCATTAGCAAAAGAAGAAAGCTTAATATATGCTCATGTTTATGTCGCAGCCGTTCCACTAGCGCATAAGCTTCTTATGCTTATATTTATCGGCTTATACTTGCGTCGCAAGTGAGGACCGTGCGCGCCATACGTACTAGAGGTTTAGGGCTAAGCCCGAAACGGACAAAACGTTGGTTTTATGGTTCTGACTGAATTTCCAAGAATTTTAATTAGTACTTCATTTTGCACATTTCAATTCTTATCTCTTTATCTGAAGGTGGTCAGTAAAGAGTACTTTCGGGATTCGTGAATGGCCTAATTTTTTCCCCTGATATAGGTGAAACGGCCAATTTCCTCCCTTGTGAATCCCGGCTATCGTCAGTAGCCGTGAACTGTGATTTCCAAAACAGTTTTCTGTGAATTAGGAATAAACATTATAAAAATAGTAGTTAACTTTTAGTTTCAAAATTATACAATGTAACTAGACCCTTTATCTAATTCCGAGGATTTTATTTCCAGTTGCTTATTTGCCTTCCACTAGCTTTTTCACCTGACTGATAAAAACTACTTGGATGGTGTGCAAAAGGATCTGTTGGGCATTTTTAAAACCTGCAGGGACCTTTCATTCTCTTTCGACAATAAATCTACAAGAAGCTTCGTGATTGGTTTATCCTGGCAAAATACGAACTTGGACCAATCATATGATGACGTTCATGTTTGTGCAGATCCTTGCACCTTTGATGGTGCGTCAAGGTGGTTCGATGTCGTGGAATCCAAAGGTTGAAGAAAATGCAATTTGTGGGTTGATCTAAGAAAATTTCTTTCATTAACAAAGAGTAGAAGGTAAGATTGCATGACTGTAAATATTTACTGACAATTCGTTATTGTGTAGCGTCAATGGGTGCTTGTCGCCCGCCTGATGTAACTTGACTAAGTTACTCAAGTTCTTTGAAGTCTGACGCTAAGATATTGTGTCCGCGTTACTGATTACAATAGCCTGATCGCTTGAGCTCGTCGCCGTCACAAGATTCTGCTCGTCCCGTTTGCACCTTTGCAAGGCGAAGAGGACACCTCAATATTGAACAAGAAGTTTGCCGAACTCGTGGCCAAGCTGCCTTGCGTGAGAACGATGCATTCACCTCTATTGTTATTTTCGACCAATCACATTCTTGTTATGGTTGGCTATTGTACTCGTGAGCAACTTGTTTGCCCGGACTAGCTACTCTTTCAGATCTTTGTTCCGGTGAAACTCGCCTCACATAATTTCTTTCAAATCCGTCTTCATTTCGAGTGTAAAGCGAAGCCAGTGAAGCCATAGCGCACGATGAATTCAAAGACAAAAAACAGTGCAAATGGGGTTGATGAATATTTGAAGGTAAGGTTGAAAGTAAGATTATTTTATTTCCTCTGTGCGGTGACGTGACTCACACCGTTCAGGTGAATGAAATGATGAAATCATTGTCTTTTATTTATCAAAACATCAGTTTCTTGATCATTTTAGTTGCTTTATTTGGTTTTCATACGATTTAACAAGTGTTATTTGTGGTATCATGTTGAACTTTATTGATGCAGTTGAACTTAGGTCGGCAAGTAGGTCTGAATGAAATTGGTAGCATCGTTCGTTAATTCCACGTCTTCCTTTCATAAACTTGTACTTATAATAAGGACTCTTAACGGAAAAATATGAAGAGCATTGTCTTTCAGTTAAGCTTATGTAAACGATGCTTTTTAATGTTGGCGGTGATTGCTAACCTTTCCACGGTGCTTTGCGTTGTCAAGTGTGAAATGCTGACTTGCTTGAAAATTTTACTTGAAATTCTAGATAGGAAAATTGTTAGAAATGTGAAATTTTTGAAAATTGTAACCCAAAGTTAAACTTTTCATGTGCACACCGTCTTACTTTATGTTGCAATCTCAGTACGTTAATAATTTGTGACGTTTTGGTTTCATTCCAATTTGCATGAAATTTACTGCTCTGCATATATATACCCAAGGGCAGTGCTGTAGGATATGTAATTATTTTCTCAATATTATCTTCAGTTACATGTAGAAGCGAAAAGCTTTGAGGAAAACAAAAATTAAATTAGTTTCCTTGTAATGAGTACAATGATGAAATTTTACAGAATAAAATGAAATTGGTGATATGTAGATGTGGTCAACATGATACACATAACAAACCAAACCAGAGGCATATAACCCCTTCTGACCAAACTGTATATTCATGAAGGATGCTACACTGTGCATGCATTAGCAGCCATCCAAGCATTTATCCCCAAAGCTCTGGATCATGTTGTTGAGATACTGGCACCTCTACAAATTTTAATAATACTCAAATATTACATATCCCTTTAATCTGCCACGCACTAATTTTTTGCCCTCATCGCGCATCTTACATAAACCCTTTGCTGCCGTCTTTTAAGGTTCCTGTAGACCTTCCAGGGTTGATTTTGTCCTAAATATTTTTTCATGCAAAAGATGTCTACTTAACCTGGATTTTCTTTTTTTTTAAATAAAAAAATCAATAAAAATTGAAATGTAACCAAGTTATCCACAAGCAACCAAGTGACATATTGAAAAGCCCACTCACTTCGTTAGACCATCATCTCCTGAGTAATATAGTCCAGTCAGTTTGAATGTACACAGTAACACAAGGGGGGGGGGGGGGGGGGAATATAGTTTAGCAAATATGGTCAGTTTGACACTTATCAAAACAAAAGTGGCAAAGTATATTTTTATTTTTGGATTCTACAGTTTATTAGCTTTGTAGTGATATATAGTTTACTACCTTTTTCTTTGTGTACAGAAAATATTTTCCAGAATGCACCCTTGAAGGTCTAGTCAATCTATACAGTCATGTCAGGATGCTTCAAATTTTGTAATTTAATGTTTCTCCTTTTTAGTCAACTTTAATCATAATAAAACAGCTTAATATTGTTTAGTCACCTGGTGGTAAATACAAGCTGTTACATTCCTTTACTCCATAACTTCCAACTGCTTTTCAGAGAGCAAGAGAGATGCATTTTCATTTCATGTTTCATGAATTTTAAAGCCTGCTCATGATTTGAGGACAGGTACATTATTTTAATACTCAATTTAATGGTTACATAATTATTTAAGGACCTCAATCTACCCTCTCTACAGCTTTATTGGTTGAATACTTGTCTGTGCTTCAAAGAAGTGTCAGGCTTTTTCAAATGATTGCAGCAAAGAATCTCTTACTTACATGTATAAGCAGCCAAACCCATAGACACTCAGTGAATGTGATCTTCAGGTTATCTCAGTCTCTATTTTATATTCTGTTCATTTTACAATGGACTTAACATATTGGACTCAGCGTCAGTAGTCCAGTCACTGTGTTTTGTTTGTGGGTAAGACTCTTTACTTTTACAATGCCTCCCTTTTCCTAACAGTAAATTTGTGAGCACTGGCAACTTGTTGGGGCTGCCTGATGAGATTTGCATTCTAGATCAGACTGTTATCATAACCAGAGACAGAAATAATACTTTCTTCTAATAGCTCTTTGCTCATGAACTAGTCAGAGTTTTAGAAGTTTGGCTCTGATGGGCTGCCTACACTGTAACTTCTCTGATCAACTGGATTAGACCAGACTTAGGCTTTTTAAATATTGGTTCACTACCAGATGCAGAGGTTTCAATAACAGTCAGCAACCTGCAAAATTTGCTGTCTGTGTCAAGCAAATTCACTTTGATTGCCACCTACACGAACTTTCTCTGTTATTAACCTTATAAAGGTAAAAATGGAACTTCAATTAGCCACCTAGTTTGCAGTGTTGGCTATCTGCCATATAGGTAGACAAGTGCCAGTGAGACTGATGAAGTACAATGTATGATCTTCTGTCAGGCAATAGGTCTTGATATACAGTGTAAACTGTAACATAACTTGTGGGTGAAATCAAAATTATTTTGGTAATGAATAACTTCTAAATAAATTGTAAGATGAGCCTGAAGTGATAACTGCATTGTTTTCTTTTCTTCTGTGTTGTAGAAAAAGCGGACTGCTGCTAAAGAAGTGTTAGATTTAAAGATGCCATACCCATCCCACCCTTATGACCTTAACACAAGTGTGGATACTCTTGATGGGACAAAGGCATTCAAGAGAGACACTGCTAATAGGTAAGTCCATAAGCAAGTCTTCTGAACACCTCCCCTTACCTGAGTGTATAAAATGTTTTCCTGCAGCTTATTGATGGCTAGGGCTAATCAAATTAATATGCTTACAGTGTGACCACTCAAACCACTTGGAAAAGAGTTAACCAACTAGAATGTTACTTAAGGAGGAAGGATAGTGATCTTTTTCTTAATAAATAAACCAATAACATTGAAGAATACAAAGAATAGTTAAATAAACAAAATTGGAAACCCGACAAAAGTGTATTTGTATTGCAGACCTCTCAGGAAACTTTACCATTTGTTGATTTAAGTTGTCACAAAACAAGTTTTAATTCACTGCTAAGGACTGAATGTTGTTGTTGTTGTTCTGTATAAGAGTGTATACAACACAGGAGTGGATGGTGTTTATGTTTTCATGTCAAACAGAAACTTAATACTTGCCTTCACAAAAATCTTATCAGTCTATTGTTCTCATTTTATGTTTTGATTGATTAGGTTTTTTCTAGGTGGCCCAGTTCAAGTAGTCATATTGTAATAAATCTGCAGTGAGCTACATACATACATAACTGTACATGTAGTATTATCATGTCCTTCATGTTGGGTAGCAATTTACTGTTATGTCCATGGTCACTCCATGCTACAGAAATGGGCATTACAGAGTCAGCTCCAGATAAGCAGATATTCAGAAATAGTGATCGATAGCATTTGGATTAAAAAAGGAAAGCAGCAGCTTGGCCCTCGGAGAATCAAGGTTCTCTGAGATGATGCTAGTTCCTGAAGCATTTGGGATGAAAAAAAAAAAACTACATGTATATGGTTCCCAGGGACAGATTAATATCTCAACTTCTCTAAATAAGTAATAGGGGTCCATATATCCATTCTATTGTCCACCCACCCCAGTTCTGGTCTTCTTGCTGTAATCAACCTTTTGTGAAACTTATTACCTGTATTTTGGACAGTCAGGCCTGTAACTATGGTAACCTTTATCAGACTTCAAAAGAGTCAATTTGCAAGTACGTGTGTAATGTCAAGAAATTGAACTTGTGTCACTCTGTTTTTATACCATGTATTATATGATGCTTTATCTTTTACAAACAAGGCTTAAATTTTGCTAGGATCTGTTAACTCTGAATTTCATGTAGGTAGAGTGTATGGTATAGTTTGAATTAACTTTTTATTCCCATTTTTTCCAGAGTGTTCGTCAACAGAAGTCTTAGTCTGGACAAAATTAAATTCTTTGGTTTTGACATGGACTATACTTTAGCAGGTAATTTGCAGAATATTGATCAAGTTCTGCATTTATTTAGATCCTTTGTACAGTTTTACAGATGTGTATACATGTATGCACATACATGTATGCATATAAAATAGTCCTGTTTTGGTGCATATCAATCAAATTAAAGCTGTTCTAAAAATTATTTTATATGACAATTGAAACCCAGAGCAACAGGGTCATGTATCAAACACAAATTTACCAACAATAAGTACCACAAGTTAGAGTTAATTGATAGTTTTTATTTTCAGTCAAAACAGAAAACTTGAATCTTAGGCAAAACTTAATAATTATTATTATAAATAATTCCAGGTTTCAAGTGCCACATTTAAAAATTTTTTATAAACTTTGTCTTGCAATAAAGTAAGACTAAAATTAAGTCACATGTAACACTGAAATGAGAAGTTACATACAGTGTACATGTAGCTTGGTGTGCTGCAGTACATTTGAACACAGCATTTTAGCGCATGTTTAGTGGTTTTTATACATCTTACAAAATCAAACACTAGATCTTTTCTGCACTATTTGACTGTCCTTTGGGTCGTATGTTGTGGATTAGCTATTATGACACATTGCTTATTCAGAAAATATCCATCTTTAAATTTTGTTTGATCCCCTACCCTCTGGAAATTTTATATATTATCTTTACACACTCCTTTAAAAGTTTTGACCTTTGAAGGTATCATTTCCTTTGGAATGTTCAATGACCGTCTCTGCATATCGGGTAGGTACATGTACAGCGCATACTCCCCCAGAGAGGGTGACACTGTAGATTAGTTTGATTCCCTATCCCTCTTAAAATTCCAGTTTGTCTTTAAGTTTGATTCCTTTGGCCTGTTCCAGGCTCTCAGTTTGCAACTCATTTCATGGCTCCCAAATTACAACCCAAATGCTTGGTACAGGCTAACAGTCCTTTAGATGTTTTGTCCTTTGCAGCCCTCATTTCCTTAGGATGTACACAGGCAGGTACAAAAGTTGGACCGGATCAACTCGGACCGCCAGTCTGGGTCGGATCAACTCGGATCGACTCGGATCGTCTCGGATCATGAAAAAAACATAAGATTAAATGAAATTGAAACTTTTACTTATTTGAAGGTTAAAATTGCGGTCAAAAATAGGCCAAATTAAGAAAGACTCCCGACGTTTCTCCGTGTCTTGCTGTGTAGCCAAGCCGCCATTTTGTATTCTAAGTGCCAGTTCCTCTTGGACTCATCTCGTGTTCGTCCATCCATCCATCCGTCGATCTCTGTGATCATGGACCCAGATGAAGGTAAATCTTTCTCAATGAATTTTGATCTGTCCACCAAATTGATAGTTTCAGTCATAACCCATTTCTGTTACACTACGTGATTTTGTAGAAATTCGCTTTACTTCCGTTTGGCTCCTAATTTGGAGAACAGGAAGTTGATAGATTTAGCTAATCATTAAGCAAAACTTGGCCTGCTTGACGACAAGGGATTTTAGTCCAAAATGGT
Organism: Orbicella faveolata; assembly: GCF_042242905.1. Lineage (NCBI taxonomy): Eukaryota > Metazoa > Cnidaria > Anthozoa > Scleractinia > Merulinidae > Orbicella > Orbicella faveolata. The sequence goes on along the minus strand of NW_028301536.1, from coordinate 17,945,960 downwards.
TGACATTTTATACAAGCGAATTTAAAACGATTTTCAAAGATCCTGAAGATAGTTTTTGAGGAGGACAATGATCCGAAAGGTATTTCAAGTAATTAAGAAAGTAATTTTATAGTTAGCGCGCAAAATTGAGCTGAACGAACTCACATGAGCTTCGCAATATCTACATCTACATCTACATTTATTAAGTCAGCAGAAACTAAATAGTTATCACGCTAACTTTAACATAAACATGTTCAAATGCAACTAGATACTCTTCGGATCACCGTTTTTATGTTTAGAATCTCGCTAATTATTGAATAATGTGTAATGACTGAGTCGTTTTTGGGAGTGTAGAGCTCTGTAACTTTGGATAAAGGCTTCGTTTTGTTGCGATATTAGGACGCGGACATGGACGTTACTGGCAGTTGCCATGAGGAGTGAAACACAATCCTTCTGTTTACATGTACAAATAAATTGTAGCTAATTCTAGATTCAGTCTTTTTCTGTTCCATTTTCAGGATATGTAGATGTAGATATTGTGAAGCTCATGTGAATCCGTTCAGCTCAATTTTTCACACTAACTATAAAACTATAAAATTACTTTCTTAATTACTTGAAATACCTTTCAGATCGTCGTCCTCCTCAAACACTATCTTCAGGATCTTTGAAAATCGTTGTAAGTTCGCTCCTATAAAACGTCAACCATTTTGCACTGAAATCCCTTGTCGTCAAGCAAGCCAGGTTTTGCTTAATGATTAGCTAAATCTATCAACTTCCTGTTCTCCAAATTAGGAGCCAAACGGAAGTAAAGTGAATTTCTACGATATCAAGCAGCGTAACAGAAATGGGTTATGACTGAAACTATCAATTTGGTGGACAGATGCAAATTCATTGAGAAAGATTTACCTTCATCTGGGTCCACGATCGTGGAGATCGACGGATGGATGGATGGAGGAACACGAGACGAGTCCGAGAGGAACTGGCACTTAGAATACAAAATGGAGGTTTGACTACACAGCACAACATGGAGAAACGTCACGAGTCTTTCTTAATTTAGCCCATTTTTGACTGGAATTTTAACCTTCAAATGGGTAAAAGTTTCAATTTCATTTAATTTTATGTTTTTTTCATGATCCGAGACGATCCAAGTTGATCTGAGTTGATCCAAGTTGATCCGACCCGGACTGGCAGTCCGAGTTGATCCGACTTTTGTACCTGCCTGATGTACACTCGTGTATTTCCAGTGAACCTCTGGCACAATGTGTAAAGCTGTTTGGATATTTTCTGAAACAATACATATATTAATAGATAATGCTCTTTGTTTCTGTTTTAGTTTATAAATCCCCAGTCTATGAAAAGAAAGCCTTTGACTTAATCTGTGAGAGGTTAGCCTCTATTGGTTACCCACAGGTAATTTAAATTAAAGGATGAACTTTGATTCAGAATTACTTTTCTTTTACATGTACAGAGTCTGAACATTAGGGCCAAATACTCAATTTAATTTTTATTTTAAATTAATTGATTTTCATGTACATGGCCATTCTATTTTCAAATAAAGGTTTTGTGACTTGAGGAATAACTTTAGTTAATATTTAATATATGATTTTGTTATGAAGCTTAACTAAAAATCTTTCAAATATACTGGTGTGAATAAACTCTCATCTCTCTTCTTAAACTTGATTCCTTTCCCACTCATGGGGCATTTAAGATTCAACTGATGGACTTATGCTTTGGAAATTGTGAAGATATTTTTTGAATCAAAAGACTTTGAAGGATTTTTTATGCTTTAAAATATTCCAAATATATTTCGTGGAAAATAACCCTGTACATTTTCATAGACGTAATTCTACATAATGATGAAAAGCATTTTTATTACTGTCTTTTAATTTTTTTCCCCTCTCTTTTGCAGGATATTCTCAAATTTGAATACAATGAAGACTTTCCTGTCAGGTACGTTTTGATAATGCTACAAGATATGCTCATCACCATTTAATACAACATGTATTAACTATTAACTGTGTGGCTTCCTTGAGTTTAATAAGTGCTTGCTTGTTTTTTGGTAGGGGTCTCTTCTTTGACTGTGAGCTAGGAAATCTGCTGAAGGTGTGTGCTTTATAAATTAATAATTTGTACTTGAGACATCAATAACAAGATAGCAATTATACCTGTCCAGTATAATAATAATAGTAAAATTATTATTGGATGAGATTTTCAATAATATCCAGAATAATGAAGGTCTTGGTAAGCATTATCTCCCCCTTGAATATTCTGAATGTCACAAAATACTGTACCTCATCCAACAATTACATCAGATAATATGATCACCATTATTACTTGCCTGTGAAAATTCAAAACCAAGCAAAAACCAATCATGATCAGAGAAACTGCTGGCATTGATCACAGTAGAGCTACGTACATTGTCAGCATGCAATTTTCTTTGGTTGATTTTTCGATGTCTGTCAAGTGAGCATCACTTGATTACAAGTTATGGTCTTATCAAGTACTGTTCAGTGATAACTGTTGATAAGATCTAACCATGTAATTGCAGTCTTGCATCATTTAAAGTAACTACATGTAGTAACATATGACTTGTTTTGTAGGTTGACACTTATGGAAACATTCTTGTTTGTGTTCATGGTTTTGATTTCTTGAACGGGTAGGTGCAATTTCTCTGAAAGTAATGAGCATTTGCTTATACATGTATCTTTTGTAGTGAAAAACCTGAGGTAGTTGATCTTAGGGAAAGCAAGAAACAAAATTATCAAGTTATTGGTACAAATCTACCGACTATCTATCAGGAATACTGTTCTCTTATTCGCTGTGCTACTCACTATCTAGATTCTGTTATAGATAGTGAGAAGCCTAGCAGCGTGGTTGTTAACAAAATTAAGACTGCTTCTTTCCATCGTTGAAGTGTTTGTATAATAACAAATTTCTGAAATGTGTGTACTTTCATTAAAAGAACTCAGTTCACGAGTGTTACACTTCTTAAACAATCTTCGTGACCATTTGGAACAGTGTCCAACAATGAGTATCAAAAACGTATACAGTGTTGCACCGTCAGACTCCTGTCACCCGCAAAGGCAGCTCTTTAACTCTTTTGTGTTCTTTTGGTTACAGTATCTTAATATACTTCTGGTTGATTTTCATGATATTAATATTGCAAATGTCTCTTTTCTAATAATACATGTACCTTCTTCTTACAGTTATGAAGTGAGGAAATTGTACCCCAACAAGTTTGTTCAAGTAAGATTCAAATTTAGTTTATCTAAGTAAGAAATTTTTTATGCCAACTTTTTTCTAGAAGCAAATAAAAAGTAATTTCTGAGTCCTAGAGCAACAAATGTGTGCTTTTCCATACATTTTATTGATTATTACATGCATGTTATTACCCACCATGGATAAGGATTGACGGACTGATCATCAAAGGGACATCATTCTTTCTAGATCGCCAAATTTTCCAAACTAGTATAACAAATATATCAGCCATTAAGACAAACCTGAATGCAGAATTCTGAAATATTGATTTAATAAATAACTTTGTAGAATTATTGAATTTAAATATCAAATAATTTTACGTTACAGGCAGACAATTCAAGATATTTCATACTGAATACATTATTCAACTTGCCAGGTATACTTTGCAATGTAATCTTTTCCAGACTATATCTTTAAAGCATTACTTCAATACTAGACTTGCTGGTCAATCCAACTAATTTGGTCATACTGTTAGAACTAGTTAATGGCAAGTTTAACACTTGCTTAGCTGTAGCCACTATTTGGAATGATTTAGACAAACTTGAAACAACATTTCCTAAAGTCGTTCAAACAGATACTGAAACTTAACCTGATAAGGACCTATGGTGTATGTATAAGTAAAACATGTACTTCATTCTGTAATCAAATATTGATATCCATAACTTTCAACTGGTACCTATGTATTATCTTTCTGACCTTTTAGTTATACAGTCAAACCTCCCATAAGTGACCAGCCAAAATGTCAAGCCTAGGCGGTTGCGTACAAAAGGTGGTCGCTTACAAGAGCTTAGACCATATTGGGTCAAAATTTTGCCTCATTAGCATATCTTGACTACGCATGCACGTTTTAAGTGTTTTATTCTGACTTGTGAAAAGTTAATTTCGAGAAGAAATCTGGTACTTCCCATTGAGAAATTTCCATCTCTTGTACTACCCAGGAATACGATAATGTTACAACACCTTCTTATCCAATTTCCACTCTATTATCTGTCAAGTGGTTGCTTACAGGAGGTTAAAAACAAAGAAAATTTCAAACTTTTAGCTCTAGTAGTGGCCATGGTCCCTTACAAGAGGTGGTCACTCACAAGAGGTTCCAAATATAGTGATGTGACTTTTGGTATTTTGGAAAACTGTTCACTGAGGAGGGGTGGTCGCAGCCGGAGGTTCAACTGTATTTATTTATAACCACAGAACTATTTTCTTTTGTTTTTTGTTTTCTTTCTTATAAATTTTAACACTACATTGCCAACAACCTTTAAGTCATTTTCAATTTTGTGACTCAGCTAAAAGAGCTCTTTAGTTACTCTGAGTAACTTTTATCAGTTCCTGTTCTTTGCCATTAATATGTAAACATTTTTCTTAAAAAGTGTGATAATGTTGTTGTTGTTAATAGTGAGATTTTCATTTATGCCTGTGTAGTAGAGGGGTGAAAGATTCTGTTAACTGCCTTACAGTATATTGGGTTGCAAATATTTTTATTGAAGGAATGTCAATGCTGACTTGCTTTTTTATGACAGAAACACATTTGCTGGCCTGTTTAGTGAATTACTTTGACAACAGTCCAGATTTTAAACGGTGAGTACAATTCATACTTTTACTTACTAATAGTTAATTTTCTGAAATTTATGACGAATAATATGTTTTTGCCTTTAGTGAGCTTTTAAAACCTTGAAGGTCTAAATTAATGACTTTATGGTAATAAGGCTGTGTTTAGAAATTATGATTGAAAGTTTGTTATACCACTGAAATACAAGATGCCATTGGATTCTTGTCCACAGAACAAGTAATGGTGTTATTAGCTCAGATGAGTTGCTTTTGACTTACAAAAGCATTCATCAAGATGTCAGGGCAGCAGTAGACTGGGTTCATTTGAAGGTAAGTCTGTGACAATACTGTTGATATTCAACATTTGCCATAGATTCTGAATTCAATTTCAAAATCTAAGATTGGTCAATCCTGACCCTGCCTTAAAGTTTCAAACAGCTCTCACACCAATGTCACAACTCACTCAAAGGTATCATTTTAAGTGGGAACATCAGGCACATGACGTGCACCACTGAACTATATCAGATTTAATGATAATAGACTTTTGAAGCATAGCTTGTTTTTGATAAATTAATTAAACTAGAGAAACAATAGAGAAAGTGATTTATCAAAACAAAAATGAGTCACTGAACTTCCAAGATCGCCAAATTCATGTACATGTACTTATAGCTGCAACGGCCCCATTTTATTACTTACTGTAGAGTGCATGCTCGATGCATGATACTGCATGCAAATAATTTGAGTGTACATTAAGCATGTGCACAAACATTTACTGAAATGCCCTGTGATCAGTAGATGCAAAGACCTTTTGGGGGTTTGAAACTTGGGATCTAGGGACTTACTTTGGGTTAGAAAATTTGCCATGACTTTTTTGGGGCAAAAGATTTTGGTAAGGACTTTTCTGTGGGGTTTCCCTAAATTCTGTCACAAACAGTATCTTTTGTGATTATCATGACTATGATTATGATTATGATTATGATTATTACTTTTAATTATTATTAATTATTATTATTAATTATTATTAATAATTATTATTATTATTAATTATTATTATTATTATTATTATTATTATTATTATTATTATTATTTTGGTTTTTGCTCTTAAATTCCAAACAAAGAGTGCAGTCTGCCTAAAGTTTGAGACAGATTCGTGATGTATTATGATGAATAAAGGAAGGTGAATGTAAAACTTGCCTGGAACTCCCATGATGTTTTGTTTTTTTGACACTGTATTTTTTTATGCCGTCAAAAAAGGACTTTTTTGTGTCATATTCTATAATGACGGATTTTTTGTGGGTCTGGCCTTTGCATGATAGAACCTTTTGGGAGTTTGACAGTTTGGTCTCGTTTGAACCTCCCTGTTGCCATTATACCTAACTACCCTTGTGATGAATGTTCTAACAGCACACAAATGTGTTTTAACAAAACAAACTTGTGTCTTCTTTGCAGGGAACACTGAAACAAAACACTGTTGATAACCTTGACACATATGTTATTAAAGAGGTCAGTACAAGTTTGAAAACTAGTTCAATTTTTCACATATATGTCAATGACTTGAGTTTGTTCATTCCATCAGTAGTGTAGAGGTCATTGTTGAAGTTTACTTGGCTGTCCATAAAATGAGCCACCATAATATCAGTCACAAAATTTATAAACGTTACTGGAATTATAGAGTTTTGGTCCAGGTTAGGATAAATGGCCAAAACAATAATTATGTGGAAATATTTTGAACCGCTGTGCATGTGTTAATTACTAAATGTATCAGTTAACATAGAAAATGAAATCCCTATCAGTACATCATGAAAGATATTAAGGCTCATGCTTTCAGTGGTATAACTTAAACAAAATTGAAAGAATTTTGAGACATGTCCTAGAGTTCAAGAAGTATCTGCAATAGTAATGGCAAACTGTACTGAGCTGATAAAATAATATGATTTCAAAGAGGTGGTTAAATGTTTTTTCATTATGATTTTGTTTTAGCCTAAACTTGCAAAGTTATTGAGCAGGTATGTTTAACGTTTTTAGAATTTAATGAATGAATAACTTTATTACCAAGTCAACTTACTTTTTCATCAATTTGAAGTTTTGTTTTTACCGTACACAAACTTGTCCTTTCAAAAAAGTAATTTTTCAATTCGTTATAATTCTAGAATGAGGAAAAATGGGCGCAAGACATTTATACTTACAAACAGTGGCTATTCGTACACAGACGTAAGTACATAAATGTGTTTGTAACTTGGATGTATTTATTTCACAGTAGTGTTCTTCGCTTTTCAATTTGCCAACATATGATTAAATAAACAGACCATTCTTTCATACTTTTCTTCCAGAAAATCATGACGTTCTTGTTGGATGAAAAAGATGAGGTACGTCACATGAACGTGTTTGGTTGGCTTTATACAGTAGCAAAATGGTTATGTTCTTAGCAAGTGTAAAACTGCTCCCCATTCAACACCTGTTTTGTGGGCATCTCAATAGTTTTGAAACTTTTGACTTCAACTAATTCTGCTTTGATTGTAAAATAATGGTCCATACATTATGGAGTCATCTAATGATTTTGTTTTTCTTATATTCCTTTTATTTTAGTCTGGGAAGACGATCAAGAAGTGGACGTCGTATTTTGACTACGTTGGTGTAGATGCTATGAAACCAATCTTCTTTGGAGAAGGTAAATGAAGAAAGACATAAAGGAAAGAAAATTCGTGAAATAAATATAGGTCAAAACCAATTTACAAATATGCTAGCAGGAATTTCATTAATTTTAAGGAAAACGACCACTTTTTTAAGTTTAAAAAACATGTTTCGACAGAACTTCTGTCATCTTCAGTTGAATGAATGATTACAAAGCAAGTTGAATAATAAGTAGGCAAAAATGCTAATTAAGACAAATAGTAACAACAGAACGTGAAAAGGTGTAAATTAAAAGGATAATTTTAGATTTACATGGTGTAATTGCTGATTGAGGCAAGGTAGTTCTTTTTGAATATGGATAGCCTCCTTTATCTTGAGTTGAAAGCTGGTAGTGGCGTGATCTAAAATATGAAAGCAGTCTATTGAACACAATGAGCGACAACGTTCAGAATTCTGAAGATGTTTGAAGATGTGAGAGGCCCTATCAACGGCTAAGTGCTCACGTACGCGTGTGGAAAAATGTCGGGAGGTTTCGCCGACATAACAGGCATTACAGCCCGCACATGTAAACTTATAAACTACACGTGAACGAAGCCCGCCGGGGATAGGGTCTTTCACACCAAAAAGGTTACCTATCTTAAAGGAAGAAAAAACTAATTTGATGTCTAAATCATTACAATAGCGTTTGATTAAGTGCCGAATCTTCTTCTGAGTGATGACAGAAAAATGGCCTATGTACGGCAGCTTAAAGTAAAACGTGGCCGAGGTGGTAAGGGGGTAGCCCCGGGGACAATGATTGCTATGGGCCCCAGTGATGTAACGGTTAACCGCTTTTTCAATTAAGTGGGCAGGGAAAAGGTTCTTTTTGAGAATTTCAGTAAGCTTGGTTATATCCTCGTGTAACCCCAACCAAGTGTTGTTGATCTTGTAGGCCCTGTCAACAAGAGTCCTAATGAGACCTACTTTGTATGAGTACGAGGTGAAGCTAAAATAATTAGTTAATAACCCAGTAAAGGTTTTCTTACGGTAAACCCTAGTTAGGAAGGAATTAGTGTCACTATTATCAATAAGAACATCTAGAAAGGGTAATTTGCGATTAAGTTCTTTTTCCATAGTAAACCTTATGTTGGGGTGCCTAGAGTTAATGTAGTCAAAAAATATAACAGCATCGTGCTCCGAGTGAAATAAACAAAAAGTGTCGTCAACATACCTACGATAAAATAAAATTTTAGAGCATTGAAAATTTTCCAACCATAGTTTTTCATGATGTCCCATAAAAAGATTGGCTAATACGGGAGCAAGGGGAGACCCCATGGCCACACCGTCAATTTGGTCATAGAAAGAACCGTTAAATAAGAAATGGGTCTGGGCGGTGGCTACAGTGAAAAGGCTTCTAAGTTCCGGTTTACTTAACTTAAGGTCAGGATTGCCCTCGGAAATGTAATTGACCGTCAGGTCAATACATTCCTCAAGAGGTATGTTAGTAAAGAGACTTTCCACATCGAAGGAAACCATAAATTTACCAAACATAGATAAAGATTGAATGTCCTGTACAAAAGTAAAAGTGTCTGTAGCACAGTGTTCAGTTGGGATGTGCGGCGCCAAAAGATTGCATAGATGTTTGGCCAGGTTATAATTGTAGGTTCCAATAGAAGACACGATGGGGCGAAATGGCGGAGTTGAGTTGGGTCCAAAATCCTTGTGCATTTTGGGGAGGCCATAAATTCTTGCTGGTTGAGAGCCTTTGGGATAGATGTTTTCGTACACTTCGTTGGCAAGATGACCATCTTTCTTCAACTTTCGGAGAAGTCGCTGCAGTCTACCTTCTCTCAGTAAAGTTGGATCTTCATTAGTACTCTTGTTGACAGGGCCTACAAGATCAACAACACTTGGTTGGGGTTACACGAGGATATAACCAAGCTTACTGAAATTCTCAAAAAGAACCTTTTCCCTGCCCACTTAATTGAAAAAGTGGTTAACCGTTACATCACTGGGGCCCATAGCAATCATTGTCCCCGGGGCTACCCCCTTACCACCTCGCCCACGTTTTACTTTAAGCTGCCGTACATAGGCCATTTTTCTGTCATCACTCAGAAGAAGATTCGGCACTTAATCAAGCGCTATTGTAATGATTTAGACATCAAATTAGTTTTTTCTTCCTTTAAGATAGGTAACCTTTTTGGTGTGAAAGACCCTATCCCCGGCGGGCTTCGTTCACGTGTAGTTTATAAGTTTACATGTGCGGGCTGTAATGCCTGTTATGTCGGCGAAACCTCCCGACATTTTTCCACACGCGTACGTGAGCACTTAGCCGTTGATAGGGCCTCTCACATCTTCAAACATCTTCAGAATTCTGAACGTTGTCGCTCATTGTGTTCAATAGACTGCTTTCATATTTTAGATCACGCCACTACCAGCTTTCAACTCAAGATAAAGGAGGCTATCCATATTCAAAAAGAACTACCTTGCCTCAATCAGCAATTACACCATGTAAATCTAAAATTATCCTTTTAATTTACACCTTTTCACGTTCTGTTGTTACTATTTGTCTTAATTAGCATTTTTGCCTACTTATTATTCAACTTGCTTTGTAATCATTCATTCAACTGAAGATGACAGAAGTTCTGTCGAAACATGTTTTTTAAACTTAAAAAAGTGGTCGTTTTCCTTAAAATCTTTACATGTCTGCTGCTATCTAGACCTTTTGGAAATTTCATTAATGTTTTCAGCGGGAGGGCATCTGGTTTTCGCAGGTGGGCAAAACTATTTGAACTGAACTTCTGATGTAAGAAAAACTTTCCTCTTGATGGTCAAACCAGGTGAGCAAACTCAACCTCACAACTGGTCAATTTGCCTGGTGCCTGGCCCTTAATGAAACCCCTGTGTTAGCAGAAAACACTGTTACCTTGATCATGATTGTATTTCTTAAACTTTATTAGTCTAATGTGTCATTGCCAACAGTATTCAGACACTATAACAATAGTGTCAGCATGTTTTAGTGTCCCCATTTAGTGGCTTTGGTACTGCTATTTTAGTCTGACACTTAAATAAAGTTACTTACTCGCTTAAAAAACCATCTTCTATCATTAAAGTAAAGAATCAAACACGAAAGACCATGATTTACCACATTTCCAAACACTGAGAAGAGAGTGGAAAATATGACATGTAGCGGTGTATTTTTGACGAACTTGACGAACTAAAACTACGGAGAAATAAAATTGTTAAAATCTCTGCTTATTGCTAATTAAGATCATATATCCAAACTCTGTAATGGTCATGATTTCCTTTGTTTAAACTTGATGAATTATTAAATGAGTTTGAGAAAGGAATGTAATAACAAATAAAGAAGCCTCGACCGTGCTCTGTTCTGTTGTAAAGCACGCAGGAAGCGGTAGAGCACGAAAGAAGTGTAGGGGAAAACACTCGACTTCGTCTCGTGTTTTCCCCCACTTCTTGAGTGCTCTACCGCTTCCTTAGTGCTTTACAACAGAACAGAGCGCAGTCGAGACTTCTTTATTTGTTTTATGATAAAGAATCCGATAATTTCCCCGCGCATTCGGCTGAATTTTCAAACCAAACTTTATTTTCCAAACGAGTAAAAGTGGCGTTAGCCGTGCTCTGTTCTCTGATAAAGCACGCTAAAATAAGCCAATCACAATCCTTGTTAGAATTGTTCAAATAATTTGATTGGCTAACGAAGCGACAGCTGTCAATTACAAACTGGACTTCAGCTAAGCTTTCAGTTTCGAGTGGTTTCGAGCGGCTTTCGAGAGAAGAACGACGCCTTCAAAGTTGGCTTTTTAGTTAATTTTCAAATAAGAATCTAAAGGCAGGCAAAGGTTTGTAGTCCATAGGAATCCGGCCGTATTGTGGCTCATGAAACCGTGCACTTTTCCAATGGAAATTACTGAACCAGGAGCTCAAAGCTTGCAGATAAAAATGCGAAATGCTGAGTTGAATTTGAAAGGAGCTACAGTTATTTAAGCTTTCGACTTGCAGCAAGATTGCCCGAACTAGCGTAAAAGTTAGACAGACTAAACAGCTCCCAGTGGTTCTACTCCGACCACAGAGGAGAATATCTAGAGCAAGCTTTGAGCTGACCGCACGTCGGTTCACTTCGCTGAGAAGACCAGAGAACGAGCGAGCGTTACTACACTGCATGTAAGTGTTGTTTTAAGCAATTGAGCATTTTTACGAAAATAAAGCTTCTCATCATAAGCAGAGACAGCTCAATTGTTGTTTTCTGTCGTTGTTTTACTTCTTAAGTATAATTTCCGCCTTCGTAACAAATATAATGCCTTTTATCGAAGTACTGGTTAGTTTGAGAATTTGTTTATTTCGCCACGGGTTTTGTCGGCGGGAATCCAGCAAAACTTGTCATTTTAGTACAGTTTTCACACTACTGTTGCTAGCAATGGTCTCCGTGAGCCATATTTACTGTAGACATAGAGCTCGTTTCCATTGCGTTTGTCTGAATCACAGGGGATGTTTAATTTGGGCCAAATTTGTCAAAATTCCGAAGCAAAAATTTGAAAGTCAGCTTACTGTCATCAACCCGTGCTCTGTTCTCTGATAAAGCACGCTGTTTCAGCCAAACAAAGCGCGCGTTATATGAAAACTTTATTATAAACTTACTTCATATACTCAACTTATACTTCCTTTAGGTACAGCACTGAGGAGGGTGGACACAGTAAGACATTTTTTTTCCTTTCTTGTCTGCATTTCAAACCAAGGGCTAACGTTTTTAAACAATTTAGCATTTTTGTGAGCAACCCTGGCATGTTATTCAGCCAAAGAACCATCTGAGTGAATGTAACTTGTTCAGCCCAGTTGTTCAAGGAGGGCTCAGGATAAGCACCAACTTCAAGTTCAGTTAATTAGAGTATGTGAAAAGTGAACTAATCAACATGACATGAAGATGGGACAAAGGAAAAATCTGAGTCCCTGACAGGAATCGAACCCATGACCTCCCGAACACCGGGCGGGCGCTCTATCCACTGAGCTACGAGAACTCATGGAGAGCAAGATCATTTAACTGGGCTCGTGTCATGTTGATTAGTTCACTTTTCACATTTCATTACCGAGCTTAAAAATTCACCATCTTTATTCACTTACAGTAATTAGACTATGTTAATTAGACTAATTTAATTTCACAGGAGACTGGAACTCTTAGCATTGGAAGATACTCTGGTGAACTTAAGGCGGGACAAATCTTCTCTGGAGGTAATATACTGGCAGTAAAAGTGGATCACACAGGAATCACTATTTATTACCTCCCTCACTGGTGGCTTGAGAATTCGTGAAACGCAGGAATGAAAAAGTATTCACTTATAAAAATAATCCCTTTATCTCCAAATATAAGCATGCCTTCAAGAGTCAAAACCAAACACATTTTGATGGAAACCTTAATATGAGGATTTAGTTTTGTGCACTGAAGCAATAACAGGAGTGTTTTAATGTGTTTAAAAGTATACCCCACGGTTATGATGTTAAATTGAAAAAGCCTGACAGTTTTTCAGCTAATTACAGTTGCATTCCCTTAAACAATTCAGTTAATATTGATCTTCATCTTGATGTTCTAAGAGCATTTTATGAAGGATTGAAGGTACTTGGTCAATTCACTCCTAACTCTTTGTTATTTTTCACTTAAGGTTCATCTGATGTGTTTTGCAACTTGCTCGGAGCCGAAGGAAAGGTAAATAGTTAGACACCGGAATTTTCGACAAAACAAAATTCTGCCTTTTCTATGTATTTTAGTGTCCTTGTTTGGGACTAGACGCAACGCTTCTTATCCACGAGAGGCACTGCATGACAACCCAAGTAATGGCTGCTGATGAGGCTATATTGTTTGTGTGTATTTTTTTTTCTTTTTCTCTCCTCGAAGCACTCTGCGATCTAACGATCTCACGTTGTTAGTTATGCCTCGAACGAAATGTAAGACATTGAGTGATCGGGCATTTGCCTATGCTGGGCCATCAATGTGGAACAAGCTTCCAAAGCCCATTCAGATGGCGCCAAACATTTACTCTTTTAGAAAACAGCTAAAAACATATTTGCTCAGAGAAGCCTATAACATTCAGTGATAAATTTTATTACTTTTATCTATTTTTTATTTGTAATGCTACTTTTTATATTTTGAATTTTTATAAATATGTATATTTTATATTTTTGTATTTTAAAATGTAAAGCGCTTATGAATATTTTATATAATTAGCGCTATCTAAATTTAATTATTATCATTATTATTACTATTATTATTATTATTACTATTATTATTATCATTATCATTATCATTATCCTTATCCTTATCATTATCATTATCATTATCATTATCATTATTATTATTATTTTCTTGCAGGACATCCTGTACATTGGAGACCACATCTTTGGCGATATTCTTAAATCCAAGAAAAAACAAGGGTGGAGGTAAGATGACGGACATTTCTTTGTCCTTCCTCTTTGTTGTGATATAAAATACCGAGGGAGTGAAGAATGTTGAATGTGGTAGAAACTTTAATTAAAGCATTTACCTCGCTGAGATAAGATTGGAAGCAGAAGTGGGAAGAGTGATGCTGTATAAAGTGGTGGCCTTTCGGAATTACAGCAGCCAGGTATATTGTGCTATTAAAGCTGCTTTTTCTTTGTGATTTTCCAGAACGTATCTTGTGATTCCTGAGCTGACTCAAGAACTGGAGGTGTGGCAATCAAGACAGGGTTAGTGCTGATACTTAATGTATGTGATAACACCACTGAGTGGTCTAAAAGAAATACCACTCTCACCCCGCCAGGGACAAATTTGGCTAAATTTGTCTAAATACTCCGGGCCGGGTTGTTCGAAAGCCGGTTAATGCTAACCCAGGATTAAAAGTTAACCGAAGTATTAATTTTTCTCGCGTAAAAATGTTTTTTACTGCTTACGTTTTGTGTAGTTTGAGCTTAGTCAAGCTAAAAACTGAAGGACAAACGGTATAAACAGAAAACGTCATCGAAAAGTTACAAAACTCAAATCAAAATTCTCGTTAACCCTGGGTTAGCTTAATCGGGCTTTAAACAACCCGGCCCTGGACGAAGTTTATTTTCCAATCACAGTAGTATGTGCTGCATATCCAGTGGACTACTGTCACTTGAACAATATTAGATTTTCAGTTTTCAAGATGATGACCGCCCTTCAACTTCAAGTCTAACATTGAGTCATATTTAACTGAATATATAAGGTTGTGCCTCTTCCCTTCTTTGTCCACTTAAAACTGGAAGAAAATAAAAATGATATGGTTTTGCGTGTTACGGTTCCTCTGTTGCTGAGGATGAATAACGTGTACTTGTTATTCCTTTTTAGATGTTTTTGAAAAGCTTCGTGATCTTGATGTCGCCTTAGCTGACACGTACAAGTAAGTGTAGAGGTTTATAGTCTAGTCTTGATTTAGTCCCTGGTGATGATTGCTCGTGGTATGGCATATAGATATTGGTTCCCACTTTACGCCCCTTGTCCTGTCCAGGCGAAAAGGGTGAAGTAACAGCTGGAAAATTGAGAATTAACTCGAATCCCACTGAAGTCAAAGAATTTTTCTCTAACTCGTGTGGTTCCCTATTTTCTTTCTGAAACTAATGCTCAGAACGAAATGCAGTGGTTGGCTTCCAGCACTCCAAATTACGTTTTTGTTGATTGTCTACTTTCCAGCTTCTAATATCTGTGTGGAGTAATATTGCACTCATAATTGTACCCTTGAAATAGCAGCCACGTCGTACGACCAGTTAAAGTGTGATAGACCTAAACGTTGCTTTCTATTCCTAGAAACTTGGACTCAGCCGCTACAGACAAACCAGATATCACTGAGATAAAAAACTCAATTAGGGTAAGTAAGCTCAGTGGTTGTTTTTGCGATAGTGCAGGCCTCCTTTGGCTCGTCACGCAATCTTCCTAGCCTTGCTGATATCTCTGGAAAGATTGCGTGATAAGTCGAAAGGCCACCAGCCTTAGAGGCTCAGGGAGAGGATCAGGCCGTGTGTGTTAGCTATTACAAATTGATAGTATAATGAACCGAGGTGATCACCATACCAAGGAACAAACAGTAGATTGATGGTATTCTCCAGTAGTAATACTTAAGAGTGTAACAGGTGTCACTTTATTTGCTCTCTTTCATTCTCTCTCTCCATTAGGATGTAACGAGCATGATGGAGACGTGTTACGGACAGATGGGAAGTCTCTTTCGCAGTGGTAAGTGCAATTGTTTCTATGGCTACCACAATCCTGAAAACGTCTCGCTAACCTTCTTTTGAGAAGAACAGAGAAAGTTGCTACTTGCATTGATTGTAGATTCTCCTTTGCGGCTAAGTAGACGCTGATTATTATTTTGTATTGTGGAATTGCTGTCCGAGGATTTTTCAGTCAAACTTAATAAACTATTACGTTGTTCCATTCGTTTCGTTTCTCTCGTCTGTTACTAGACTACTCCTCCTCCTGGCGAATTAAACCGCATTTCCAGCGTCTTTCCAAATATTTGCTAAGGAACTTAAAGTAAACTATTAACCTTTTGCCTCATCCTGTACTGATGAAGATTTTTCGTGTCTGAAGAGGTTCGAGTAAACACCCGTTGACATCCTCATTGAGGAGATTGAGCGGGGCTTCGAATGTGGTCGTTGTCTTTCAACCCAAAGATTGCGATGGGCATTTTATTTTTCACTGAAGCATTTCCCCCCTAATGGGATAAATAGACCAATTTCGATATATTAAAATTCAGCCTAACACAATAGACCTCAGCACGAGGCTCTGGGGAATAAACTCCACAAACTCTGTAGTTATTCCCCAGAGCCTCGTACTGAGGTCCATTGTTTTAGGCTGAATTTTAATATATCGAAATTGGTCTATTACAACAATTGTGTTTTAAAAACTCCTTCTTGGCTATCACTTATATTGTGTTCTTGAACCAGACTCATTACTACCACGATTTCTCTTGGCACTCAGGCCGGGGTTGTTCGAAAGGTGGATAACGCGTCGCTATCCACCGGATAAATCACTATCCAGCGGATACATACATGCATACATACATAAACTTTATTTGAGTGGCGGAGTATAGCAAGGGTTGTCTTGTTAATACTTATCCGCTGGATAGCGGTTTATCCGGTGGATAGCGTTTTCCATCTTTCGAACAACTGGGACCTGACGTATAACTCGAATAGCCTTGGAAACCTGACAATTGGTAGGATGTTTTGTTATGGGGTGGTTTCCCAAAGGGCAGAGGGAGTACTGCAATACAATGTACTCCTAGTCGTTGACGGTCTTGGAACCGGCGTAAAGCGAGGCCAGCAGTGATGAACCCTTTCTCCGCTTAAGCCTGTTTTGGGCTACTTTGGCCTTGTAAGCTGGGGGAAAAGAAAGATGAGCCAACAAGCTACGCCTATCAAAGACTTTGTTTTTAAATTCGCTCAAGGGGCATGGCAATTAGATAAAGAATTGAGTTGTGTTAGTCCAATGACAATATGAGCGAAACTTATGGAGCCCAGGTGGAAGCTCTCTTTGCCACCAAAGTCAGGAAGGGAGTCCAGGGCGGTTTGAGCAACAGCGGCACTCGAGATAGAAAGGTTCTCTTTTATATTCACAGCTTGAATAAACGTACAGGCAGCTTACTGATAAGATTCTGGTACAGGATAAGTACACAAAGGGAAAAATTCCTGCTGTCTTGCATTTTATCAAGGGACACTGAGAAATGCGATGCTGGGAAAGTGTGAATCGTATTAATGACCTCCCTGTTAAAATTCAGCAAGTAATCATTTGTAGCAGATGAACAGCCCTAAAGGATTGGTTTGGTCCAACGCGGTAACTGTTCTGATTCATCATTCAAGTTATATTGTCTCTGAAACATTGGACACTCTATTCTTCAAGATTTCCGGAAATTTAGGAAAGGGACTGAATGGATCAGAAAATTTTCAGGGGAAGTTTCCAAAAAATCTCAAAACTGTATGCGAACCATTTACATCCAAAAGTGGACAGAAATTTCTTGGAGGAAATTTTCGCAATATCGCGAGGTTTTCGTCACGCAAATGCTGTCAGTATGAAAATTTCTTGGGGACATTTCATGATTTTAACATATGTGAAAAGTGCACTTGACCGTGATGATCTGGGATAGAGTTTCGTGTTTGGCGGCCATCTTTGGTGGTGAAGAAAGAGAATCTGGTGGCAAACGTGCTTTACTTTCGAATGGAAATGTTTCCGTTCTTTATTTGAATACCCAAACACTCAGTTTAATATTCAAAAGTGCTCAAGATTGGAAATTCGTGGAAAATGTGGAGAAACCTTACGAAATTCCCCCGCTTAGTTAGTTGGTCGAATGGTAGTCTTGTACCAAGGCGTCATTCTTCAAGATCAGAGTTTGATGTAGTAATCTTAGAGCCGATGAAATTGCGGAGATACAGGTGTTTTGCCAGATGCAAAGAGCCATTGCCTGGTCTCGAACCGCTTAAGACGTTTTACCACGAATTGGATCTCTTCCAAGTTCGTTTTAAACAACCCAACGTGTTGTTCCTGAGAAGTGAACTGATTCTTCAGCGGCTGGAATACTTAAAGCCGTCAGGATTATTGCCAAGACAGAAGAGAAAGCTCATTGAGCGGTCTCCACCAGTTGTCGTCTTTACTGAGGACTACGATAAAAAGACGGTGAATTATCTACGCGGACTGATTCGCACGCAGAAGGACGGTGTAATGGAGAATGCCCACTTGTTTCATCCATGTGTCAGAATGATATCAATGTCAAAACGCGAACTCGATAGTCGTTTAAAAACTATTACAGAGGAACTTCGGATGGCTCAGGAATCAGCCTTAAAGATGCTTTTGGAATTGCCCTGTTTCTTGCTTCACAACACCGAAGCCTCGCCAGCAGACAAGTTTGTTGTCCTACACAAGTATGATCTCCCTGCAGGTTACAACTTAGATAATCATACTGCTCGCATTTATCCTCCTATCCTTTCTGCTGGTCTTGAAATAAATCCCAGACTGTTCAGAAAAGAATCTGACGAGGAACTGGCCAAAAAGTTTCCAAAATTTTTTCTTGGAGATTTATTGGATTATTCTTATCCAACCCACCATGGAAGAGGGAAGCCAGAGGACTTAACTGAATTTCTTATTGGTGCTGAAAGAAGAGAACTAAGGCCAAAGTACAACAGAGTAATTTAAAAAGAAGAAATTTCTCCAAGCTGTGATGTGCATTGTTGAATTAAACGGTGAAAACTCTCTCTAGCAGAATTTACTTATACTGATTTTCAATCTCTTATCCCATTTGCAATATTATGTGTGTGCAATTTGAACAGGTTAAAATAAAGTTAAATAATTGGTATCAACAAATTGGAGCAATCATTTCACTGAATGAGAATGTTATGACCTTCAGGTTCAGTTGGCTGATCATCAAGTTTCAATCAGCTGATGTCTAAGCTGGTAGAAACCACAACAAGAAGTGCAACTGTCTTAGCATTGTCTTCTCCTTCATGTGTTGTGCCTCAAATATTTTTGCAATAGGGAGTCTCTGTACGTAGAAAAACTATTGTACAACTCTGTCAAACTTTGTCCATAATTAACAAATGAAGCCTAATCCGTGTATTAACAAACTGTCTGTCATAAAAAGGATAGAAATTTGAGAGCCATAGGTTCATATTTTCTACAGTTTTGTAGTGTTGTCATGTTCCAGCCATGCTTTACGACAGTATATTATGCCAAGCTTCCTTATATACTTGATGTCTTTGTTTTATTTATGCACTTTCCTATAAAGCATACTCCTTCATGATTTGAGAAAACAGATTTGTAGCCTTTGGGATTTTGCACCGAATCCAAACAGTACTTTGTATGTAAAGCAGTTAAAGATTAAAGAATACGGAAAAAAGTTACACTGAAAGCTTATTTTTGTTGGACTGGAGACATTACTTTTAGATTTTAGAAAAACACATTAAATCAGCCATCATGGTGAATTTGGAAAGTCAAGTTTTTATGTTTATTTCTAGGCGACAGCTACAAAATGTGCCAAGGTGTAAAGCTCATGGACAAACATTGACACTGTTTGCCTTTTATTAACTGAAATATGATGTTTTAATCAATATTTCCTCAATTATTACAAAACAGAGAAACCTGCAGTTGACTGTATGTGAGACAATTGTTACATCACTCACTGGTTAGCAAAGCTGACTTAAAGAAATTAACTCACAAATTTTAGTTGTGGATAAGGTGTTAAGATTAATGCACATGGGAAAATCTGAACTGAGATGACATAACATTCTCATGCACAACAAATAGGTCTACTTTAGGTTAAATAATGATATCCTCGATAGCTGTATTTTATGAAATTAAACTGGAATACTGTAATGATTCAATTTAGTGCCTGGGGCTCTAATTAACTGTTGGCACCTCAACGAAGGACATAAATTGGAGTGGGACTCTTATTAGGGATGGGGCACTTACCGTAAATCCTCAAATTAGCGCCTGGGGCACATACTTCAAATTTAGGAGAACAGGGGGGTGCTTCTTTAATTTTTCCCAAATGGTAACCTGACATGATGATTTTTTTTAATACATCATCTGCGTGTAAACAACAACATAAGTTGTTTATCAACATGAAAAGCTGATTCTAAAATTTAAATCGCGGCACCGTTAGTACTTAACGTGTTTACTTAACATGTTCACAAACTGAAACAATGTACAAATCTAATACTACACGTTGTCTCAGTACCTTTCCACAAAACGGGGGCAGGGGAGGGAGCGCTTATTTTAAATTTTGGCTGATAGGAGGGGCTTTTATTCAAGGGGGATCGTTAATTCGAGGATTTACGGTATTTCTTTTTGAAAATGTACTTCTGAATTGAAAGATATCAGATAATTCAACCTGTAACAACAGGGTCATAATATTCATTATTGTATAGCTCACTCCATGAGGGGGCAAAATGAACTAAATCCTACACTGTGATTGGCTACCGGACTACTACTCATTCTTTTTTGTGTGTGTGTCATAAACACACAAAAAAGTAACTTGGCCAACATCCAGCCATCTTGACCTCTTGCTTGGTCAATAACCCATATATTATACTTTCAGGTGCAAAAGCAGACTTGATAATTTAGGGTGCATTCCTTTGGAGTGATCTGGATCAGAATCAGTGATCCAAGATCACTTGGATCATAATTCATCAAAGGAACCGATGAATCCATAACCAGAGTGGATTCATCAGTACCTTTGATGCACCATGATCTGAGTGATCTTGGATCACTGATCCTGATCCAGATCACCCCAAAGGAATGCACCCCCAGTTGTCTTACAGTGCAAGTCAAAAACTGTGAACCCCTTGATTTGATTCTGGCAGGTCAATTGTCTACTGACCAATCACTGTAAAGTTCAGGACACACAAGCAAGTCTCAAAACCACAAACCAAACTACTGTTACTGTTTGCGGTTCAATTTTCTCACCCTTGATTGGCTTTTCCTTTGGTAAATAAAACCATTCCATAAATATTTCTGGCATTCACGGTCAGTAAAAGTCACTTTCATTTTGAGGGCATGTATCATTCCAAGTGGGTGCTTATTGGAATAGGGTAGCTTAAAAATCCGCTCTAGTGGGGTGTGCTTGTCAGAAAAAGGGCACTTATTGAGGGCTACTACATCATATCATTATGGTAACACCTCTTATCTGGACAAAAATGGTTACCAGTAGATATCCTTGGTCAACTAGTACAAAATACTTGGGAAAATGTTTGTTTCAATGTCAGTCTATGAACCATTGCGATAAACAGCCATACATTCATCTTTCAGGTAATAGACAGACCTTCTTTGCCAGCCAAGCTACCCGCTATGCCGATTTGTATGCAGCTTCATGTGTAAACTTGCTGCATTATCCCTTCAGCTATCTCTTCAGAGCTCCACCTCAACTGGTAAGTTACATCTCACTCAATCTGGGTCTGTATTTAGGGACACTGTAAGCTAGCAGAATATATTTTTCTCATCTTTTCTGCAGTAAATTGCAACTCGGAACAGCCAGAAAGTGATCTTAATATCTACATCAGTTGAATTTTGAAGTTGTGAAAGAAAACCGAGGGAAATTTACTTAGTCTTTAAGTGTTCAGTTGTCATAGTGCTTAGCTTACTACAACCTTTTGAATTACAAACCTTGCACCTTTCTAGTATTGAACCCAGTCCTTAAAGGCAAACTTTCTAACCGTCCATTTTCATTACTAAAGTGGTGGAAATGTAGGAAAAGCAAATGGTATACAGTTTACCTGACCCCCGCTGTCACTGAAAGTTTACTGTCTTGTTGGTTGGTGTAGCTGAATTTAGATCCAGACATCACACTGACCAGATCACATATGTAAATGATACAGAGATCCATGTATTGAAAGACATTTTGTGTTGCAGATGCCTCATGAGTCCACAGTGGAACACACAGGTGAGCTATTTGAGCCCACAGAGAGTAGTGCCTTTGCCCCACGAGGTTTCTCCTTTAGTGAAGACACACCCTGCACCCTTCACAGAGAAATTTCAATAAGTTCCACAGGAAGCAACTCTTCTGGCTCAGCTCTTGCAAGAACACCACTCAGGTGTAGTGATGACGTTGATGATGATGATGATTCCCCAGAAGAAAATGTTGAAGAACCTACTCAAGATCCCCTTGAGACAGTTCATGAAGAAAAGACCAGCATTTAAAGTCATCTAGAGGAAAGTCATTGTGCCAGCCAAAATTGTCGTGGTACAGAGGTAAGGTGGCCTCCAAGAACGGAACAAGAAAAATTAATGGGAAATTGCTCTGCATACATTGGACATGCCTTGAAATCTTTAATTCTTGGCTTAGGGGAACATCAATATTTAATTATAATGATTTATACTTCCCAAGGGTAAATGCCTGTTTTGTCTTCAGTGACATTACACTAAACACACAAGGAAAATAGGACACAGTGCTGCTCAATCCAGTTCAAGATTTTTGTCAAAGTAATTTTAGTTATTTTAACACTGTTACTGACCATTCATATGAATGTTTCCCACCAATATTTTATTTATTTATTGGTACTGTTTCTTTTTAACCTTTTCAAAATAAAATATTAAATGATTTGGTCAGGCACTATTGGGACTGAACGGGTTAAGGCAGGGATTCTATCAATAGTTTATTTCACAACAACAAAAAACTGATGTTGACACAGAAAACAGTTTGAAGGAAGAGCACCACAAGGCATTTATGGAGGCCAAAAGTATTGTCTAAAGAGGATACCCCTAGTGGTTATTTAAAGGACATGCATGTGCTGCATCTCTTGCATAATTTACTCAGCAGTTATTAAATGCAGCCCACATTTATACAGCGAGTGGTTGAAGAGGCGTTAACGGGATTAGAAGAAAACACAATAATTTTAAAAGAATCAAACATATTAGATTTTAATATTTTAACTTTGACTCTTAATGACATTCAATCCATCTAGAAGTAGTTGATGGAATATCATATTGAGGGTTAAAGTTCTATTTTTTTGCCAGCAAATTTAAAGTTGAACTGGTGAAAAAAAATATTTTATTTTCTTCGAGCTTTTTCAAATATTATTGGGTTTAGGAAGGTTTTAAAACACTGGTTTACAGTTGTGCACAAAAGTATGACCATAAATTATATAAATCTTAAAAATGATGAAAAATATAATTCCCTTGTCTTTCTGTATGTCTCAAGTACTACAATGTTGATACAATAGGTTACCAAACCTCCAAGGGAGCTATTACTGCTTTTTAATACCGAGAAGAATTCTTAGTGGATCTAATTACTAATGCTAAGCATTTGGTTTACCTAGTTGTTATGTATTGCCCTACAAGAAATACAACTATAATAGTTTTCCTCTTGCATTTTGTCATAATCATTCATCAAACAAGGCTATCAAGAGTAATCTTTCAGAAAGTGGCATGAAAGAAAGTCATGTATTTTTAGCGATTTGGGATTAGGCTTTATTCCAAATCCTTATTTGTAGGTTTTTATGTGGCTAAGTATCCTAGATAAAGGGAATAATACGAGAGAGAGTAAAGCAAATTAGACTGACTGCAGGCAGATTTTCTAGTAGCAGGTATCTAGTTGACACTTCCTCTTTTTAAAATTGTTACATTAAGACTGTAAGGTTATCAGTTCATACTTTTGTTTATTGTTATAACAAGAGTTTGCGTTCACAATAGCATGATGGTATTACAATTCTTAAATCATAAAATGTTATTTAGTCATTCTTTGGGTTACACTTTATTTACATCATTAGTATTAAATGAAAAGGAAAGAGCATTTAAATGTTGTCTGTTGTTGTTGAATTCATTTAAAGTGTGCTTAACTAATCTCTGTTGGATCTAGCTCCTGTTAGTCAAGACTAAAGTGGACTTATAACCTCATAATAATCAGAGTGGCACCTGAGAGAAGACAGTAGACATCCTCTCTGGGTTTGCAAAAGTTTTCAGAGAAAACTTTAAGCATTCATTTTTCACAAAATCACCAGGAATACAGAGAATGAGGAACTTTTAATTTTATACAATTTTGGCATTTATTTATCAGAAAGGATGAAATGGTTTTCACTACCTGCAGAAACGGAAATGAGAGTTGAAAGAACTGCAAAAGACTAATACCCCGTTGAAAGTAAAGCCACTGGCAGTGCAGTTATTACGAGTGCAGGGGTTTCGTTAACGTTTTCAGCAGGATGGCAGCTGGTTTTTGTGGGTGGGCAAAACTATTTGAGCTAACCTTCTTTATGAGAAACACTTTTGACTTAACATCAATATTCCTGATGCCCAGCCCTTAATGAAACCCCTGCAAATGAGACAGTGAATCAGATGTAATGATTGAAGCAAATTTTTGTCTGGGATGTTCTTTCACAGATAACCAGATTGTGCTTTGTGCAGCTCCTCTTAAAGCTAAATGACAGTAAGCCCTCTCCATCCTTAATCATAGGTCTCTCGTTTCCAGAGACCAGTCTGGTTAGCAAAATAATCGAAGTCTGCAGCTACTTCTCTGACCTACTGGATAAGAGTCCACTTTCATTGAAATGTAACTATTATAATAAGTATTTACATCACAGTTAATATAGCTGCACATGTTAACTTGAAAAAAATTATACAAGGTACCGGTAGTACATACTATATATATATATATATATATATATATATATATACACACACACACACACACACACACACAAAAGACTGTGCCATGAAGAACCTTCAAGGGAAAGAATATTTAGAGCTATTTTTGTGCACAAAAGTTTAAGATGAGTTCCTTGGCCTCTTGTACTCCACAAGCCTCCCCATTACCTAAGATTTCAATAGCAGCAATTTGAACTTTATGGGTAGAACACAGTTCCTGAAGTCCAAAGAATGACGCTATATCCTCTGACGGTTTAGCACCTTCTGCATCTTGTTTGCAAGCAAGCAATAGCAGGGGGACTCCCTTAAGGGTGTCTTCTGAGAGAACTCCTAACAGGGCATTCTTGGACTCATCAAATCTTTCAGAAGCACTACTGTCAATGGCATACACAATGACACTGACATCTGTGAGAAAGTTGGGCCAGTAGGATTGAAACTTTCCTCCAACTGGTAAACAAGAAAAAGAAATATTTTAAGTCATAACAGCCAAGTTATAGAATGGCCAAGGTAGATGTAAATGTATGGGAAGAGGATTGATTGCTCTATCTTGCATAAGGAGAGAACTGACCAGGGGTGGTGAAAATTCTCCAATGTCAAAATTTTACAGGACAGGTAGGGTTGCAGACAAAAAAGCAAATATCCATGCCAAAGATTTTTCACATAACCTGCACTGAATCCAACCCTAAGTCGCTGGATTGTTCTGAAATTTAGTCCCAATCCATTTCTGAGGGGAAAATGGGGTTTTTGGTTTTCCAATTTTACACTTAAAATATTCCTTTTTTCAGTTTTTTGATGGCTGTTGCAATTTTCAGTGTTTGTGATGAAAACGCAGTTTTTCAGTATTGGCTATTTGTGTTACTTCACCTTGGTCAAACTGTGTAAGTTCATGTCATGGTGTGTCTTATAGATAAAAGTTGATGCTCCAAGCCAGTCGTGCATTGCAGCTAAATTTTGGGGATTGTGATCTAAATCCTGACCATGATGTAAATCATGATCAAGATCTAAAGACATCCACAATTGAGTGTCAAACGATACCCTTGATCAACACCCTTGATCGATACTCCCGTGACACTCCATCGACATCTCCATTGACACTCAATACAGGATCAACATCTCGGTCGACAGTGGGTCGAGAGTTGACTAATTTTTGATCGAGGTGTGAGTCATTCCTCATGGCTGACTATTGACCAGCTGTTGATCAAGTGTTGATTGAGTGTCAATAAAGATGTGAATCAAGTGCTGAGCGAGTGTTGACTGAGTATTGATTAGGGTGTCAATCAAGTGTTGATTGAGATGTAGTTTGAGGATCAATTGCAGGTCAATTGAGGGTATCGATCAACACTCAAGTGCATGTGCTTTTAATACACATTCAATTCCAGTCCATTTTGTCATTAAACTACCCACGCTGGTTATCCCCACTCAGAGAAGTCAACACCAATGATATTTTTTGAGCTTGTTCTTTAAGCATGAACACGAGAGTGAATGCTGTGGACAAACCTGATTGAGTGCAAAACTCAATCAATTAATCAGTGTTTCTGGGAAAAATCTAGCAGTTGAGGAGTTAATGATAACCTAAAAAGGTACAGCAATGAGTTTTAAATGAAAAAGTCTTCAGTTGATCCCTAACAGAAGGAGAAGTACACATCAAGCTTGGTGGAGTAAAGGTTGTGAATTTGCAGTTCTAATCATAAAAAAATTTATGTCGTCTGCAGTTTTCGGTTTTCAGTGATTTTATGGCAGTTAATCTATTTTCAAATACATTTTGAGTGGTCTTCCCGTTCCCAGCAGGTCCCAATGCCCCCTCATTCCCAACTAACAATTATTAAAACTATCTAAGAGGCTCCCTTAAACTCCTGTGAATTTCGAGCTTTTTAACCGCTCCTTGATCTTTAGGATTCACTGAAATAATATCAAACTGACAGAAATCTAGACTGGATTACTGGACATTTAACTGTTGACAATTTGATATTTTTCCAGCTACTAATACCTCCCGCATGTGTAGGGCCAGGGTGTGTACCTTTGAATTTTGAACCATCTATGGCTTATATCATATAACTAAAGCCATATACAATATAAATAAGTAATAAGCTTAATGTAATGGCGCAAAAGAAGAAAGGCATGTTTAAAATTTCACTTGTCTCTGAGACAATACAGTTAAAGTTCACATGGTGTATAATTGAAAATACTCGCTCGTGATCCAGGCAAGACCAACACCTTTTTTGTCAGGCAAATACAGGCCGATGCACGAAATCAGCCTTCAAACCCACCATACAAATATATATAAGCTTAAATATTAAAGATGAAGGAATGAAACTCACTCTCCCAAATATTTAGGCTGATTCCTTCAGTCGACACACAAACAACATGAAAACCTTCGGTAGGCTTGGTGGCTTCCCGCTCTGAAGTAATCGGGCTATCGTGCTGTGCCAAGGCTGCAAGGAAAGTGCTCTTCCCGGCGCCTTCTAATCCCAAAACTAGAATCTTTTTGTCTGATGTTTCCCCAGCTGTTTCGCCGTTGAAAGATTCGTCTTTGCGATCTTGGAGGTGAGCGTAAAATGTGTACAGTCCATAGGCACTTGTGACTGCGGCAACACCACCAAGAATTCCGACTGAAATTTTCCACGGAACTCCCAGATCACGAAACCAACTTGAGAGACCCATTTCTTCTTCTCGGATGTTCTCTTAGAAACCTTGATTCTGGAGATGGTGACTGAACCTTGTTTGTAGGCAGATTTTGGCGTCTAGATTTCCTATAGAGATTTATTTAGAAGCTTAGTTCCCGGGGCCTTTGTTTCCCTCGCGTCGTCTTAAGAATTAGGAATCTGGGAATGAGCAAGAGTCCTGAGTCCTCAAGTCTCAAGTCAGCGCTGTTTCGCAGAAAAACAACATGGCGGACGTGAGGGGAGATTTAGCACAGGCAAGGATTTCAAGCGAACTATTCTGTGAGAATTCAAGGGATAGTTGTCTGCTGCCACTAACCATGTAAAAAATTGGAACATCTTTCTCTTTAAGATTGACTTCGGTGAAGGTTATGGATCTGAGTTTGATGAACAGGAAGCAGCTGAGAGGTGAGGTTTTCGAAACCGCTGTGTCTTTAAGTCCGGCAGCCGGACAGGTTTTTCAAAATACTCCGTCTCCGGTAGTCAAAATTATTTTTTTTAAAATTTCAGTTAATAATATCAAATTCTTGTTTATATAGCTGAAAACTTCACTATTTCCACGGTATACCGGGATTTATAACGTAGACTATTATAAAATGACCGGCAGTCAAAACGTTTAAATAGCACTTCGGTTAGCCTAAAAAGCACTCGGATTAGCCTGACTAGCACTCCGGTTAGCTTTCAATAATGCTAAGGGTAACTCTATAAATACTTTAAAAATTCCAAAAGTTGCCGGCCGGTTGCCTTGGCGCAGTGGTCATGGGTATCGCTTGCCATGCCGGCAACCCAGGTTTGATTCCTCTTGGAGTCGCCTGTCATAACTTTTTTTTTTACGTTGTCTTATTCTCAGTGCCAGACAGGGGTATTTTAAAAACACCTGTCCAGCTGCCGGTTATGTAGCCACAGTGTTTCGAAACAAACTTGTTTTTAGCAGTGACAACCCTAATAACAGCTGGGAAGGAGACTATTTTTTACAAGCTAAATTTTATTGTCAAAAAGCTATCTTGTGACATTTATTCTATATTGTTAAACAGAAAAAAGAGTTGGAGAGATGACGAACTCTCCGGGGTCAAAAGAAAGTCTAACACAACTGATGGTTTACCATCTAAGCGGATGGTTTCTAATGAATATAGCAGGTATGTCTTACAACACAAAAGAGCTTTCTTTTTTAACATGTTTAGATCTGTTTGGTTTATTAAATCATCACTGCATATTTTTAACACTACAGGGAGGAAGCAAAAAGCCAAAAATATGAATTCATTGCCTTGGATGCTGTATCTTTGTAAAGAATGTGGCAGATTGTGTCATGTTCTTGGCTCTATAACTTAAGCAAAGTTTATTGGATTATTTCTGTTTACTTCTGTGTTATTTTATCTCCTCATTAGCATATACTTATCAAAAATTAAACTTAGTCTGGCAAATGTATAGTCCCGATAAATCCAGTAATAGTGTCTGTGCCATGATTATACTGTTTATAAGGAGGTAAAGTCTGCATATGAACCAAGGCGCCCACCAGGCCGGAGCTTATCCTGGTTTCTGTAACATGAAGCAACTAGGAATATTTCTACTCCCCCCTGGATGGGATGCTAGTCCATCGCAGGGTTACCCCCAGCATTAAATTCGCCAGTACTCATTTGAACACCTGGGTGGAGGGAGGCACTGTGAGAGTAAAGTGTCTTGCCCAAGAACACAACACAATGTCCCCGGCCAGGGTTCGAACCCAGACCACTCAATCCAGAGTCGAGCACACTAACCTTGAGGCCACTGCTCCTCCACATACAGTTTGTATATTTGAAATATTTAACACAGGAGGAAGGGTAGTTTGATGGTTAGAGCATTGAACTCCAGATCAAATTGTGCAGGTTCAAGCCTTGGTCAGGGTCATTGTGTTTTGTTCTTGGGGATGACACTTTACTCACAGTGCCTCTTTTCAAGCAAGAGTAAATAATGGGTAGTAGCAGGCTTAATGCTAGGGGAAGTAGATAAAAACCAGCCTGATGGGCTACTAGGCTCAAACACAGGCTTGACTCACATAGTAAATATATGAAGTCGAAGTATCTTTAATACTGAACATGATCCTGTCGAAATGCATTTATATTAAAATAATTTTCAGATGGGAGTAAGGTTGCCACCGGACCATACAAATGTCATGATGAAATGACACAATTTTTTGTTTCATACTTACTGAGATTTCACATAGAATCGATCGCACAAAAAACTCAGTCGCAAATTTCTTCATCCAATCACAATCGCAAAACGACCTTCTCACACGTGGGAAAAGCATTTCATCCAATCAGAAATCAGCTGTCAAAATGAATCAGTCAGTTCGTAACACGTTCAATCTTCATACACAGAAGTTTGTAGCATTTCCACAAGTTTACTCCAGTTTTCTCTCAAATTAGCTATAAATCTCAGACACTGGCAGAAAGTTCAAACAGGTTTATTGCTTTAGATAAACCCATTAAAAAGTACATCCAGGAACAGCAGAACAAAAAGACTCGAGCAAAAACCCAACAAGACGTTAAGGTTAGCTTGCTTAGCGAATTCTTCAAACAGAATTAAGAGGCAAGAAAAGTTTTAAAGAAGACAGATATGCTGTGAGCATTATTGATGACAAAGATTTTTGCCAGGCAAGGAAATGTCTGGAAGCTCAAAGCAAACGACTTAAAAAAAGCAAGGCAAGGGAAACAATTCAAACGCAGCTGAAGTGTTGACTGATGATGATAAGTTTTTGAAGAAGCAACAAAGTGCTTGCACTCAGACAGAGTAAAAACATTACTTGACATTTGTTCTGCCAAATGAAGGATGAAAATCTGGTTGAGGGTGAAAATCTCAGTAAGTATAAAATAAACAAATTACATCAGCATGGAAAGTGCTTCATTCGGTATTAACCCACTCGTTTTTGTTTCAGAAAACTCACTCGTTCCTTTTTTGATACATCAACAACTTGTACATAAATACTGTACGCACGCACATTCCATGAAGTCATCTATATGTATTGCATTGTTTCAGGCTTTCTAGTTTTTCTTTAAATCAGAAGTGACCCTTTTGCAGTGATGTCTGCAGAGATTGCCATAGAGGAATTTTATAAACCCTTCTCATAAATGGCTGCCAACTTAAAATTCTTTTGTATGCGTTTAAATTACCCTTACTAACCTCGTTTCAGAGTAAAAATTCTTTTGAATTACCAACTTCAAAATGAGGTTGGTAAGGCTAATTTTAATACTTGCAAAAGAATTTATAATTGGCCGCCATTTATGAAAGTGGTCTATAGATTGAAATAAACAAGACTGTTGAATGTGATGTTGGTATAATTAATGAGGTTTTTTAGCCAAAATGCTTCAGATTGAATTTGCTGCACTGTTCACGTTCCTTGACATAACTTTAATACAATCAGTACTCAAAGCACAAGAAAATGATCAATGATTATATTTTGTATTATGGAAAAGGAATAGAGCAGTTCAAGAGAGACAGGTTAGTGAATCACTCATCAAACACTATCCAACATTAATTTTACAATAACTGCAGAAATTCTCGTGCACTCATTGGCTAATTGTCATTGTCAATAAGCGGACAGACACATGAATATATAACTTATGTGATGCACCAACAAGCGAGAGCAAACAATTTAAAAATTTGTTATCATAAAAAAACAAATTGACATCAGTTTTTCATGAGTCTGTCTTGTTATTGACAATGAATTTCATTGTAACATTGTCAAAATAGTCTGCGGATCCACTCAGCTATCGCCTTGTGGATCCACAGCTACTTTGACAATGTTATGATTAAATTCATTATAACAGGACAGACACATGAATAACTGATGTCAATTTGGTAAAGGGATAGTTTTACAGTGTAATGTCACATATTATGCTATAGCATAAGTATACAGTGCCTTAAACGTTTTTTATCATCCTTGTATTCTAGTGGTCACAGACTTTAATCTGTGCAAGCTGATTGAGTGACATCCAAAGTTTACAGATTTCAATGGACTTACACAGAAAATGCCAAATTTAGTGTTAAACATTTTACAGTGATACCCAGCCGAAAGGCCACCCCTTTAATTCGGCCAGATTTTTGGGCCTGTTCGTGACCATATTAACAGGGTTTCGCTGCATTCTTTGGTCCAAAGGACTTTTTCTGGACACATGTTCCATTTTGTAGGAATCTGATTGCTCCTTAGACTATGAACTTGAGTGATGGATGAAGTTAGAACAAACAAAAGAAGGAGTTCTAATGAGAAATATTCCCTCTATCACCATTTTTCTTGCAAGTCATTAGCTTTAACATTAGAAAAGGCTTCCTTGGCTAATGTCTCATGAATTATAGAATCGAATAAAGTGATAGTTTCCATGTGACTTGTACAAAGCTGTGAGACCATCCCTTCAATGAGAATGTATGAAAGACTATTTGTATTGCAGTTCTAATCTTCTTGATTTGCTTTGTTCATTAAATAAAAAAATAAAAGCTCGAGGGATAAAAGAGATTTGGACGTCATAAGAGAAGAGCACAGGTATGTCGATATTAAGATGGATGCCGCTCAAAGTTTGAGCAATAAGTGCAAAAATTATTTACTAAAAATCTACTCACAGTGTGGTAAGTTTTTGAATACTGTTTGAAACAACTCACTTAAGGTCATTCCTCTAAGTGACCCTGCAATTAAATTCTCAAGCATTCTCAAGAAAGTTAACGTCAAAGCTTGTAAGAATGCTTAAAGCGTGTGTTATTGTGTTTTCAACGAACACGAAACATCTGTTATAATTGAAATATGGATAACTTCAAGTTCAGTTTTCTCTCGCAGGGTCAGCTTTAGAGCTCAAGTCTCTATAAGTTCTTACTTAACTGTATTCAAAATATTACCATGTCAGGGGTTTTTTTGGTATCTTAATTTTTGCCATTGTTGCTCAAATGTTCTGCAGAAATCGTCTTGACTACTTTGTAATGTTTACTACTGACAAGTTGGGTGTGACAAGGGAATTGAGAGTTTCACGACAGTTTTATTTTGTTAAACTTGACCGTACTTAATAGTACATAACAAAATAATGTAATGACAAGGTCAAAGACAAAAAAAATGATTCCAATTATAATCGATGTTCAATATTTTGTTATTAGGCTTATTTTATGGGGTGGTTTTCAATGAAATTTGGAGATCTAATAGAATAGTTTGAAAGTGAGAACTTGGGGTTTCAAGAACAGTCTGGGTCAGAGTACTGTTTGGGGTTGCTGCATTGTGTTCTTGGAGGAGTCACTTAACTCTCACAGTGCCTCTGTCCACTCAAGAACCAAAAACTTCAAGATAATTTTTCACAAAAGTTATGTACATTTGTGTCTTCTTACTGTATGCTATGGAAACCAATCAGCTATTAATAATTATTACCAGTTGGATAGTGAAGTATGTGACAGATTTTGTATTCACTGATCAATCTCTTTGTTTACATGCAGATTTATTTGGAATGAAGATGATAATCCAGAGAGTACTTGGTATGTATGACTCTCCCCCATCCCAGGCAAGGGACTCCCATATGAAAAGACTGGGGATACTTGGAAATGGTACATATTGTAAATTCCTTATAACCCTTTACCCTGAAATGAAATACCAGTGGTAATGTGGTATAATTGATAAAGGAAGGGTTTACAAGTAGATTCTAGCAGTTCATCCCCACCTAGTCTTTCGGGGAAAGAATGGTTTCTCCAGGTAAACAGTGAATTCAAAGCATTTTAGTAGCTGCTAATGTTAATAGCAACTGTGCAGTGCAGTTCTATAGATGTTCACTGCCAAGTACTGAAAATCACTTCCAACTTTTATTTTTTCAGGGAAAAGCGTTTGGCTAAGAAGTATTATGACAAGTTGTTTAAAGAATATTGCATTTCTGATCTTAGTAGATACAAGGAAAACAAGGTGAACATATAAAAGGAGTGTTAAAACATTAATCAAATGTTTAATAACTTGCCATAGCAAACATTGGCAGGGGTCTTTAGGTTCATGATTTATGTCAGTAGCAGAGGAGATGCTATCAAGATAATGATTTAAAGTTTTTCCCTTACATTTTCTGGAAGCCCCCTTGATGTAATTGCCTACCCAGATTTCTTGTGACCAAGTCTCTTCAATATAACCAAAGGCAGTCTAATGAACATGTACTGAAACCAGAAATACTGGATAAAAAGCCAAACTCACTTACATATCACTATTCATGTACTGCCAACCGCTAATCACTAAAGGATGCCACTGACACAAATTGCCAATTACAGATGGTATAGTGCACAGATGACAAAATAATGGTCATTTGAGAGAGCACTTCTAACCAGGAGATAAAGGTTTATTTTTGATTACAGTGAGATGGTAACATTGCAACGTTTTTAAGAAAAAGTCATCATTAGAAAATAATATACAATTTCTGTCCTGTGGCACCACAGTTTACACGACCTCCAACTGTTCACATACATTTTACCTTTATGTCAACTGTACCCTGATGACTTAAAGGAAGCTTGCTTCAAAGCATGTTTGAATTGCTGATCAGTCATGAATGGCTGCCATTTTGAAAATTCATTTTGGGCATGCACTCTTTCATTACCTGCCACTTTTCTGACAGGAAATCACAGAATGCAAGTTAGAGTCAAATGACCAGATCTTACTTTTGGCCACAAGAGATCCAGAAATGAGATTACTTGACATTGTTCTTTTTAAAATTTTCCTGGCCCTCCTAGTGTAATATCATCCAACAACAGCAATGAAATGTCATGACCTCCCCTCACCCCTCCACTCCTGCCAATCAATCTTTTTTTCAAATTGTTGTTATACAATGATTGACATTGCATGTCTTGAAAAAATTAAGGATTTAACTGATCGATCAGAACATTTGAAGAATAATTATTTACTAGGATACACTTGTACGTCTATCAAATATGTTTGAGAAAATGATCTTGTCAGTCAAATTATGACGGTGGTCTTCAATAATAATCGTTATAAATTATTATTAATAATTACCTTGTTGCAAATGACAGGTGGCATTAAGGTGGAGAATTGAAAAAGAAGTAATTGAAGGAAAAGGTATGATTATTTTTAGTTGATGGATCTTAATTTTGCAATCAGCCTACTTTGTAATACAATAGTTATGTGATGATATCAGTGGACAGTAGTGACATATCAATGAGTTAAATTATCAACCATGGTACTCCCCATTCACACCAACTCTCCTGGATTATTTGCAAGTCTCTTGGATACAGACTAAAAAACAATTGTCATGTTACATCCCTACCTCCCCATTATGGCCACCTCTCTACAGCAGCCGCCTCTCTACAATGGCTACTTTCCTCTACCCCAAGGTAGCCATTGCAGAGAGATTCAACTGTACTTTTACATCAATAAAATCTATCCTTTTTAGGACAGTTCATGTGTGGTGATAAAAGATGTACAGAATCTGAGGGTCTTCGCAGCTGGGAGGCAAGTAGTATTATAATTTTGCTAATAACTCGGAATACAGTGAAACCTATATTAAGCAGACCCCATATTCAGCAGACACCCTCAATTAAGTGGACACCAGTTTGAGTCTCTGAATTTTCTTCCCACGTTTGCTGTAAAATAAACCTATATTCAGCAGACACCTCTGTTAAGCAGAGGTGGACACTGATATTAAGCCATTTTGTGACACAAAACCTCCAATAAGCGGATACTTCAAGGGCTTTTTACTTCTAAAAGATCAGCTCAGACTTCTTTAACATTGTTCACGGATGTCGTTTCAAAGCTAAGTAGATTATTCCAGATTAATGCATTGACTGACTGGACATTGTGCTATGAGCAGTCTTCGATCTTGCACTGCGTTACACTGTGTTATACTCTGTCACAAAAGGGTTAATATTTAACTATTATTGCCCAATAAATTAGAACCTGTTTAGAGCAGACACCCTGTATTAAGCAGACACTAGTGAGTTTCCCAAGGGTGTCCACTTAAATGCAGGTTTCACTGTATATCCATTTACTAGTCCTTTGATTTCTAAGTCTTAACAAACATGCTAGAAGTAATAATGCCAGAAATTCCCATCATATAAAAGTGCAGCTGATTTCAGATTCTCAAACTCTTAAATTTCTTTTCATCTTAATACTGGCTGTACTTTATATTTCAGTAACAAAGAATAGAAGTGCTTAATCTCTGGATTAAACTAATGGAAAATAATGGCAGTATCCAAACTGGAAATCTTACAACTAAGAAGCAACATTTCAATCTTTGATTAATATTCATTTGTTAATTATTTTGTATTTTGTTTTCAAGGTCAATTTTGCTTATGTGGAACATGGAGAAAAGAAAAATACTCTCATAAAACTAAGTATGTATGATAGGGATTTGTTCCCACTCTTACTTGTCTAACACTTTTTTTACGGTGAATAATAATAACCACACATTGTCACATTTTTTATAACATGTTATATTTATAACATTATAACAATAACAATAACATTATATTACTGTAAGTGTTTTAAATTTATGAATGGTGATTACATGGCATTGCCATTAACTATATTTTACCAAATTCATCTTGACACAGGGCTCTGTCCAGACTGTTCCTATAAACTTAACTATCACCACAAGTAAGTCAACTGAACTAGTATTAGAGCTATAATCATCATAAGGAGAATTCTACTAGTATACTAATGCAAATGCTGCAATCCGATTGGCTGAGCTACTCGTATACTATCAGCCATTAGAATGCAGTAGCTGTCAGTCGTCCACGAAATGCAACATTTTTATCATTTTTCCGAAGTTTTGGGATAAAGTGTAAATGTAAATGGATGATTAAATTCCTGATAAGACTAAAAGAAGTACAGAAACGGATTCTCCACTTTAAAAACTTGAAATTATTGAAAAACTGGTGCGTGCATGTGAACAACTGCAAATTTACCAAGGACAATTCAATACATGTGATTTTGTTAAAGCGTAAAGTTCAATAATGCGTCGAAAAATATTTGGAAACCATTATTTGCGTTAATTTAAGTTAGAATTCTACTTATTTAATAAACAATTAGATTATTCCATCTCGATTTCTATGAGGCGATATTTGATTTGGCCTTTGGCCTCATCAACTATCACCTCATAGAAATCTGGAGTTCATAATCTAATTGTTAATTAGAAGTCACCTCCCTTCCCATGTACAATTTGGATAACAAATTACAGCATGAAGTCTTTGCATGGTCATTGTGTGTTATTAAAAGTTCCAAATGAAATTGAACAGCGGAAGAGGGAGAAAGACAAGATTAAGCATGGAGTATGCTAACAATGTGACTAAGAGGCAACTTATTTTATTTGAAAAACTTTGCCATGTCTGCACACACTTATGACAGTCTATATACGACACAAATAACACAAACCTACAACTTGTTTCTGGTTGTTTTGTACAACACAAAAACTGTTGTTAGTAGGAGTTTGAAACAACAAATAATTTTATCATTGCCTCAGAGATAAAATTTAAATAAATAGTCTAAATGAGGAAACTAATCAACAATGATTTAGATAAACATATACAGGCAAAAACTAACGATAGACAAATCCGACGTTTTGGCGACATCTTGGCGCCATTGTCAAGGGAAACTAATTAAATATGCGATTTCAAGAGTAACTAAGAGTTCAGAGTTTCTAATTTGCATAAGTTAGACAAAGACTTTAGCGCGAACTGAGTCTGATTGTACATTTAAACACGGTCGTAATTGTTTAATGAGTAACATCTCATTAATGAGACAATCAAACTTGTTGTGGCATTTTTTCAACACGCTAAAACAATTGCGAAGGTCATCCGGAATCCTGCCTGCGTGTCTATTATCATAGTGATTGCGTATTGACAAGGTCTTGCTTCTATGTCCATCAACGCGTACGAACAGATGGCCACGGGTGTAACCGACATAACCAGCATCGCACTGGTCACACTTGAAGTTATACACAACGCATTGTTGATCAATGAGCTGAGGCTTAGGTTCGCTTGTCGGGAACTCCTGGGCAATCTTGTGGCTCGTAAACACCGGTTGAACACTAGTCTGCAGCTTCACACTGAGATCTTTCAACTGTGTCTTCACGATATTAGCAGACTCCTGGTCTTTAAAGGGTATGACAACCCGAGTAGTGTTTTCTGTCGTAGATCTGGACCGTAATGAGGGCTGGTCAGCGACTTTTAAATTTAGGAAGGTTTTGACAGTGGAGTCAACAAGGTGCTTGGGATATTTCAGTTTAGAGAAAACAGACTTCAGTCGTTCGCACTCCTCAGTGAAGTAGGACCATGACGAAGACAGGCGATGTGCGCGATCGAGCATAGTTGTCAATAGTCCGCGCTTGTACCTATTATCGACATGACTGTGGTAATGGAGAAGCAGACCACTGTTTGTTGGCTTCACAAACACTTTAGTTTCAATACGAGGCGCTCTGTTTAGGAGTTGAGTACCGAGAAAGGGAAGCATTCCATCATTTTCGACCTCCATAGTGAAGTTGATGGCGGGGTGAGCGTGGTTGAGGGTGTTAAGAAAGTCCCTAGCTGTAGACAAATCGGACATCACAGTGAATGTGTCGTCAACATATCGACGATAGTAAGGTGGCAGCTTGCCCTCAACATCTAATTTCTCTTCAATAGACGACATGAATACGTTGGCTAGCAAGGGCCCAAGGGGGGACCCCATCGCTACTCCGTTGATCTGTTCATACAGGGATCCATTAAATTGGAAAAGCTGCCCCTTGGTGGCCACACCCAAAAGATCAATAAGGTCTTGCTTTGAAATGTTCAAATCATACTCGGAATTAAACCAGTTGTTTCTAAAGGCTCTGTCTGCGAGAATCGTAATGGTTTCATCCAAAGGTACATTCGTGAACAAGGAGGACACATCATAGGACACCAGCAAGTCACCAGGTGTTATGTTGGTCTCGCGGTAGTTCGTTCACAAAATCGAAAATGTCCGTGACTGTGTACTGATTTAACGACAACAGTTTGAGCTTGTTTTCCAACCATTTCGCCAGAGCATAATTATACGTATTAGTCGCTGATAGGATTGGTCGCATATCACAAACATCTCCTCGCATGAGCTCAGTTTCTTTCAGAAATTGGTTCTCTGTCAAGGCTTAAAGTTCGCCATACCCCAGCATATCTCAAACATCGAGATTAAG
This sequence comes from Orbicella faveolata, assembly GCF_042242905.1. Classification (NCBI taxonomy): domain Eukaryota; kingdom Metazoa; phylum Cnidaria; class Anthozoa; order Scleractinia; family Merulinidae; genus Orbicella; species Orbicella faveolata. The sequence goes on along the minus strand of NW_028301536.1, from coordinate 17,907,648 downwards.
GCGAGCTTTGAGAAGGCCTACTGGGACTTGGAACAGCATCTAAACAGTGAGAACTCTAAGGAACTGGCTGCCACAACATTAAAATCTATAGCTCTCAATTACATCAACCATAAAGGTCCGAGTCCTCCTAAACAGCTTTTGACAGCCATTAAACAACTAAAGTGCCGTGATGATATCGTCATAACAAAACCGGACAAAGGCTCAGGTGTCATTGTAATGGATAAGTCGGAATATATACATCTACTATCCGAAGCTTCTGTCAATGACACCAGCAAATTTCGTCCCATTCCTTCTGAACGACCAAAAACCCGAGGCAGACCACCCAAGCACTATCATCCGCTTTTAGCAAAGGAGGCTCTTGTACAATCTATCATCACAAGGATCCTCCCTCACACTGTGGCCCAGTCTCTTCGTCCGACTGGTTCTAGACTGGCACACCTGTACGGGTTACCGAAAACACACAAGGAGAAATTAGCCATGCGACCAATCCTATCAGCGACTAATACGTATAATTATGCTCTGGCGAAATGGTTGGACAACAAGCTCAAACCGTTGTTGTTAAATCAGTACACAGTCACGGACATTTTCGATTTTGTGAACGAACTACCGCGAGACCTCAACATAACACCTGGTGACTTGCTGGTGTCCTATGATGTGTCCTCCTTGTTCACGAATGTACCTTTGGATGAAACCATTACGATTCTCGCAGACAGAGCCTTTAGAAACAACTGGTTTAATTCCGAGTATGATTTGAACATTTCAAAGCAAGACCTTATTGATCTTTTGGGTGTGGCCACCAAGGGGCAGCTTTTCCAATTTAATGGATCCCTGTATGAACAGATCAACGGAGTAGCGATGGGGTCCCCCCTTGGGCCCTTGCTAGCCAACGTATTCATGTCGTCTATTGAAGAGAAATTAGATGTTGAGGGCAAGCTGCCACCTTACTATCGTCGATATGTTGACGACACATTCACTGTGATGTCCGATTTGTCTACAGCTAGGGACTTTCTTAACACCCTCAACCACGCTCACCCCGCCATCAACTTCACTATGGAGGTCGAAAATGATGGAATGCTTCCCTTTCTCGGTACTCAACTCCTAAACAGAGCGCCTCGTATTGAAACTAAAGTGTTTGTGAAGCCAACAAACAGTGGTCTGCTTCTCCATTACCACAGTCATGTCGATAATAGGTACAAGCGCGGACTATTGACAACTATGCTCGATCGCGCACATCGCCTGTCTTCGTCATGGTCCTACTTCACTGAGGAGTGCGAACGACTGAAGTCTGTTTTCTCTAAACTGAAATATCCCAAGCACCTTGTTGACTCCACTGTCAAAACCTTCCTAAATTTAAAAGTCGCTGACCAGCCCTCATTACGGTCCAGATCTACGACAGAAAACACTACTCGGGTTGTCATACCCTTTAAAGACCAGGAGTCTGCTAATATCGTGAAGACACAGTTGAAAGATCTCAGTGTGAAGCTGCAGACTAGTGTTCAACCGGTGTTTACGAGCCGCAAGATTGCCCAGGAGTTCCCGACAAGCGAACCTAAGCCTCAGCTCATTGATCAACAATGCGTTGTGTATAACTTCAAGTGTGACCAGTGCGATGCTGGTTATGTCGGTTACACCCGTGGCCATCTGTTCGTACGCGTTGATGGACATAGAAGCAAGACCTTGTCAATACGCAATCACTATGATAATAGACACGCAGGCAGGATTCCGGATGACCTTCGCAATTGTTTTAGCGTGTTGAAAAAATGCCACAACAAGTTTGATTGTCTCATTAATGAGATGTTACTCATTAAACAATTACGACCGTGTTTAAATGTACAATCAGACTCAGTTCGCGCTAAAGTCTTTGTCTAACTTATGCAAATTAGAAACTCTGAACTCTTAGTTACTCTTGAAATCGCATATTTAATTAGTTTCCCTTGACAATGGCACCAAGATGTCGCCGAAACGTCGGATTTGTCTATCGTTAGTTTTTGCCTGTATATGTAAATGAGGAAAGTATTCTTTTTCATAGTGTCATAGGCCATTAAATATGCAACCACATGAAATTGGTCCAATCTGCATTCATTGCCTACCTGTAATGCTAGGTAACAGCTAGGTTAACAACACGATTTTAAGTTGTCATATGTGAGAATGTTAATGGATGTGCTATGGGTTAAGTGGCATCAGGATATTCCATTCGTACATTAAAATATGTACAAAAATTAGTCGAGGTAGTCTACCATATCACTGTGTTTCTCACCTAACAACTAGCAGGGAAGATTGTGTGAACAAGGTCACATACTGTATGGCAATTGTATCTAGCCATATCAACTCCCTTACCAAATTCTTTGAATACAACTTTTAGGAAGAAACTTGCAAAACAGAAGAAAAAAGAAAAGAAAACATCAAAAAAGTCAAATTCATCAAAAAAGAAGCAGAAAAAGGAAAAGCATCACAGAAGTAATGACAACAACTCCTCAAGTTCTGCTGAAGATTCAGAAGATAATGACCATAACATTGAAGAGAGCAGTATGTATTTTTTTTTTTGTTCTCACTAGTATGGATGGTTAATTTCTTGTTACCTTAGTTTGAACAAAAATTTGTCCGAGTTGTGATGATCTGCTTGTCAACAGAATGCTGCTCTTGAGATTGGGTACCCTGTGTGTCAGAGTCCTGAAGAGATTTCCATTTGACCCAAAATTCTGGAACCCTCAAAATGGGGCTGAATAGTTCCAAGTAATTTTTGCAAATGTGGACATAGCTTGCAAGTTCGTCTTCTTTTCCAGAAATTTCAGAAAATGGTGTTCTATCGATCTCACCACTGGGAATGACCAAAACTTCAAACCTGCATTTTTTGATTTCAAGCTCTCCTGTTTTCTTTGCACAGTTTCCTACCTTGGGCGAATGCTATTTCAAGTCTCTAGATGGAATATTTGCCTCCTGTTGAGTTGGGTGAGGTTGATCCTGACCCCCACATCCATGTAAAAAATAAAAAAAACTTGGATTTTTTCACCTTTTAAAGCTGTCACACTCATTTTTGCTCCAAATGACAACTACAGCTGTAATTGAAGGTAATATGTGATTGCTAAGCAAAAAACATTGCAGATGCTGCAACCAGTGGATCATCCAAAGGTGTTGACCACAGTAAGTCTTCGTGCTCAGGAGAAGATATCTGGAAAGGCCCTGCAAAGGTTACTGTTGACAAAACAAGGTACATGCACTGCTCAAGCACAAAACACCTCTTGTTAAGGAAGTGTGACACTGTATGTCATGTGTTTCAATTTACTTTTTGCTACATTTGTGACTAGCCAGGGAAAACTTGCCTTGGCTAATATACTGCCCAGAGGTAACCTGTAGTGGCAGGTTTGGGCCAGTATGCTCCTGATGACTTTACCTCAAAGCTGTGGTAATCATGACACCCTATCAGATTGTAGAGTTACCCTTGGCTGGGGCTCTTGTCCTATGTCAGTGTCTCTCTTTCAATTCCCTGGGTGTGTAAAGAAATTGTTCAGAAAACTTAACAAAAATCTTGAGGAAAGCTGAACAGGCATGGATTCCTCTAGAGGAATCAGGCAATAATGCAGATGTAGCTGATTCATGCTATGGAAACCAGAGTAAACCACTGGTCGTATGGGCCACTAGACGGCCCACTAGACAATACTGATTTGCGAAAGTCTCTAAAGCTCTGCATATTGATTTGGCATAAATTTATACAATGTATATGGACAAGCTGATCGCACCTGCACAAAGTTTTTCATACATGCATTTGTGGTCCTTAGGGAGAGGGGGAATTCAGAGCCAACTTAATATTTTGAAAATTTAAAAGGGCCTCTGAGCTTCCCGAGAGATTGTTTTCTAACTTTGCAAAAAGTTGTATCTTGACTTGTATCTATGCCTATAGCCTGCGAATGTAGACGTATTTCCAGTTGTCACTTGTCTCCACTGAAAAATAACGTCTGCGAACCCGAACCAGGAAATGATCTCTGTGACGTAATGACAAAAAAATAACTCGAAAACGGGAATTTTTAGCAGAGATTTTCTTTTAAGGTTTCTGGTATGGAACCTCTTCAAATATTCCTAAGACTCCATGGCAGTAAGTTAAACCACAAATTAATTAGATTAGACTTTGAGGCAACACAGTGGGTCTTTCATTTTGAAAGAGATTTCTTGGGTGGTTCAAAGAGCTTTTTCTGTAACTGACTTTTATAAACTCTCAGGCATTGGGAAGGGTAATAATGACAAGGAAACATCACAAACTCTGCAGATTTCATGGTATCTTATAAAATTTAAACAGTTTTTTATGTGTCTGGTTGTTTCAAGTCTCAAGTTAGGTAACGCTGTTTGCCATCTATAATGTCTCCTCGTTTATATGGGTTTTGATATCGATATTAATTTGAAGTGGTTTTGTGGAATGTCAAAATCAAAAAACCTATGATCATTGCTGGCAACAAAATAAGACCATGCTAAATTGATTCTTTTGTTTTCCTCGTACAGGTATACAACACGATACCCTTGTTTTCTCGAGAACATAGGGGCATTGTCCTTTTTCTTCATTGCTGGAGGTAACTGGCATAAAATTAAATATCTGGTGAAAAATGGAAGAAGAACAATCTTTTCCTCAAAATGCTATAATTTATCATTTCACGGATTAACAAAAACTAATCTAACTATCGGATAGTCACGTCTGACATGTCGAATCACGGAAAAGTGCGTTCTTATTCTGTTGCCACCTTTGCCGTTTACAATAAAACCACTTCAAATTAATACAGAATGATATCAATCAATACAACTGAGAAGTGTGTTAACGAGAACCTGCAGTACAAACTATTTTCAACGACTGACTGTGGAAAGCTGGTACACTCACTTGGAACAAACGCCTCTTAAAAGATGTCAACAATTACCAACACCTTACAAAAGACTTTATCCATGACGTAAACGAAACGGACAAACGGACCTCTAACAGGCCAACTTAGTTTGACTAACAATATAGATGGGCCTCAAACAGGCCAATTTGACTGATGACACACTTTACATGAGTCTTACTGCCAGTACCATCATGGCTAAACTGACCAATCACTTTCAACGGACCAGACTTATAACACCATCGACTGGCAAACACTATTCACTTAACTCTGAGGATGACTTCTGCTCAGGTTGTCAAAACGTCAGTCACCAACAACAGTTCTGTTCAGAACTACCCTCACCCAGACAATCAATGATCACCAATACGAACTAAAGAACGTTTTGTAAGTTACACCTACGGTGAAACAAATTTAAACTTTTTTTGCGTTGCACATCGTAACCAAACAAACTTGTTGGATTAACCTCATCATAACTGTTAAGAGTCCAGTGAGTGCTGCTACACCCACAGGCTTTTAATTCACAAAAAAAACTCCTATACGCCTTGCATGCCTATGTTTATATTAAGCTTGATTTAAGTGTTTTAATATGTTATTTATAGGTTTTTATATGTAGCTATAGTTTTTGGTGCAGAGTGCACTACTGGGATGGTTATGGGAGCTGCCTGCCGCTAAGGAACTAATGCACTACGGCGCTAAGGTGTAAACTTTAATGTTTGTTTAATTAATTAATTTCAATTAATTAATTAGTCTAGAGGCAACGAAGTAGTGGGGGTAGGGTGGGAAAGGTGCATGTGTACTCTACGTAGAACAAATTTCATCGCCGTCACTTAGCTTTGAACATCGCAAAGCTATATATATGTTTCAGGTAACCCCTTGCTCTCCTTGTGGTACCATTCTCCTTAGAACAAAACTAATTTGCCCTAAACGCATACGTAGATTAGTTAGCGTTCGTGGCTTCTATATTAGGCGAAGGATACATTGCATACGGAATCACGCACAAATGTTGAGTGGTTTTCCTTATGGTAGAGCTCAACATGTAAGACGCATGCGTTCTAGCATCGTTAGTGTTATACACTATCTTTCCACGCGGTATTTTATATATCATGTCATGTGACCAAGGACGGCAGTTATTTTTCAGGTAGCGCCAATTGTCCCTTTTTATTACAAAAGTGAAACGTTACTGTGGCTGCGTAGCTTTCAGAATTACACACAGGTCGGTTCAACAAATATCATCTGCTTTTTTCAATCTACAATAGTGTGCATGTCAGGGTTCAAATGTATTGCTTCTCCTTAGCGGCTTGTTTATTTCTTGCCTTAATTGTGTCTGTAAGAGAGACCAAAAAGTTCCCAAGTTAGTGGCTTTAATACTCCGCAAATTGTAAATTTGTAACAAAAGAAACCAGGAAAATGCTCAAATATTGCTGCAGACACCGTGGCACCTAATGAAAGCGCAAATTAATTTAATCAGCTTTTCAGGAGACTCATTCATATTGGCCAAGTAGCGCTGTTTATCTTCAATACTTTTCGTTGAAATGCTTCTCAGCCATCAATATCGTTGTGTGTTAATTTTGAATTGTATTATCGTTAACAACAAAGGTGGCAACAGAAAAAGAAAGTGGTATTTCGTGACTATCTGATAACTGAATTAGTTCTTGTTCATCGGTAAAAATTTGCATTGTTAGTAAAACAACATCGTTCCTGTTCCGTTTCTTCATCACTACATCAGATATTTAACTTTCTTTCATTTATCTCCAAAAAACAAGGACATCTTCCATATGTTTTGGAGAAAACAAGGGTTTCATATTACATGCCTTTGCGAGGAAAACAAAAGTATCAAGTTACAAAGTTGGCGTGAAGAGCTAAATTGTCACGTTTGCTGCTTCAGCGTATTATTGAATTTAAAATGAACGAAAATCAACGTAAAACACCAGTAGTAATTAATTTGTGCGTAATTTTTGGACCTTGAATGAAAATGTAACCTTGAAACATACACACTGCAAAGGGGAAAAGCCGTAGCAGACTACCAAGGTAGACACAAACCGGAAGTGAACCGGGCAGGGGTGAGTACTTATGGGACTTCTGTACTAGAGCTATCAGTTGCGCTCTGCACTATCTGAGATTGTCTCACTAGTTTGATTATTTGAGGGCCACAAGTTTATTAGCTTTTAGCTATTTAGTGTCACCCTCACTAAATAAAGTGTTAACTTCCTTCCTTACTTACTATAATTGGGGATTTGCATTTGTTTGATATCAATATTGTAGCATCACTTATCGATCCATCATAGTCTAACTGCTGGAAAGTGCTGGATTGATATAAAAGGAAACCATTATTTAAGCACAGTAACTTAGATCAAAAATTATTAGTAGTAAATATGAAATACATGTATTATTGTAAATATCTATGTACAAAATAGAAAGTATGATCATTTAGAGAGATTAAAAGATTCTATTTTGTTTTCAAAGCTCTCATGGTTTTTTCACATTTCATTTCTTCTGGGAGAGCTTTCCAAATGCATAATGACGTGAGGCACAAATTAAACAACTTCTACAGTAACTGAACATCACAAGTCTCTAGGCCTACTTTTGTTAATGACATAAAATACAAACAGTTCTGTCATGTGAAAAAGTCATACTGTTAAATATGCATTTGAGCCCTTGGTGATTTTGGATTTGTTCTTTATTCACAGGGAGGAGGAATTTGAAGAGTACTTCCAAGACATGTTTCTTTGACTTGTTACTTAAAAATAAATTATCACATTCAAGTGAAAACAGCTCTAAAAACTGACAAAAATTCAATCTCTACTACTGAATTTGAGCCTGATACAAGCATTAAGATGCACCATATCACAGTAACAACAGAGATCATTCGGTAGGCTCACTTACATCACTGGCTTTACTGTGTTCATAAATGTCATAACCTGCTTCAAATGGAATAGGAATACTAACAGGCCATGCCTGCATTCGAGGATACACACTTGGTTTTCCTTTAACTACAGTTGAACAGTATCTTTCCCAATCCACTGGGCCATGGTTTGTAAACTCGTGTCCTCCAACACCCAGTAAGGGCCAATTATCCGCAGAACTGTAACTAAGACATAGCAAACGACGGGAACGGCTTGAATGGTTTGCTGAAGAACCATGCACTGTGAAGGCATGATGAAATGACACTCCTCCAGCAGGAACCTCAAGATGGACTGTAGAACTGGGATCTAATGCTGGGTCTGTTATAGCTGATACAAACGCGCCATCTTGGAAGTGCGAGTACAGAGGACCTTTGTTGGAGCCAGGAATAACTTGAAGGCATCCTATTTACATGAAAAGAAAGGGATTGGTAACAATTTATAAGCACTGTTCAAGTTTTTATAAATCACTGGAAGAGAATTGTTGACAGTATATGTTCCCCCCCCCCCCCCCCTCCACAGAGGGTGGGGGGTACTTTACAAAGGTTTGAATTTGGAGGTTCAGTCCCGGGGTCCAACCCTTACCCTTTTGTATAGCATTTTGACAGAAAAGGTACCCCTTTCGTATAACTTAAATTAAAACGAGCAGCTCCAAACAGAAAGTGCAAAGTCAGCAAGCTTCACTTTTTATAAATAGGTGAACACGTGTTCATGAAAAATAATGACTTAGATATTGGCGTTCTCCAAAAGTATATTTGTGCTATCCTCCTATCCAAATGCTTGTTGTTGTCCTTCTGTTGAGAATGCAAAAGTCAGTCAAAAAGTTTATATAAATTATACCAAAACAATTCCTTATAGAATTCTTCTTAATTAGCTTTATGTATACATTTTTAATGCAGTTCTTATTTTTTTGCTTGTAAACTTTTAATATTTCATTTATGGACTTTGATGTTATTTTAGCTTTTGTATTTTAATTTCATGGAGGACCCGCCTGAAAACTGTTCTCCTCAAAAAGCTGAAATTGCACTCGCCAAAGCGGCTTGTGTAATTTCAGCTTTTTGAAAAACTCACTCGCGCAAATTTATTCCAAATTGAACTTGAAACCATACAATTACCTATACTTAGCAAAATTTCCATACCATAGACAAAAAAGTCCATTTTAAACTTGTCCACAGTGTTCCGTAGTACGGTTTTGGTTTACATGTATTCAGGAGGACCTTTGATTCAGACCTTCTTGCTACCCGAAGGACAATACCATTGCTTCTGAGTCATTATCTCTCTCTTAACCATTAGTCAAGTCTTCTCGATTCTTAATTCTTTACCATTTCAAACTCTTAAAAGGTATGTTTTGGTACTAAGTACAGAATTTTGCCATCTAGAAGATACCCATGACACGCGACTCAATGTTTGATGCAAAAAAAACTTTTCTCTACCCCCTAGAATATGCAAAGGACCAAAACACAGTAGGTTCCAAAGAAATCTCTGGGGAGTGGGAAAGAGGCAATTTCTTAGTTTTTTCAAAGAGCCACTTGCCTCACCGAACCTGCAAGGGAGGTTATATGCACCCCCAGCTACCCCTATATGAAGTCACGGAGTTAACAATGAAAAGTTTATTAATAACAGATTTCTGTTACGGTGTGTTAGTTTGTTGTAATATTGTGTCCAGCTGACAAATTTATGGACATCTGAAGGGCATGTTTTCGATCAGGAACTAGCATTTCGCTTACTTGGAGTACTTTTCCCAATATTCTAACCCCAATAGTCCTCTGTCCTACAGACTTCGCACTAAGAAGGTACCCTTTCACATACTTTCGTAACTGGCTCATGTAGTGCCCAATAAATTACGTGATAAAGCCGTAAGGTGCGTCTGCTCAAAATAGTTTAATTAAAAGCCCCTTTAAAGTATTTTCAACGCAAATATTAGTGAAATTAATAAATGACATTTCAACATCGTCAGATGTCATTGTCAAGTAAATGTGTAGGTTAGTTTTTGCATTATAAATAGATCTACAATTATGCGCATAAGGTGGCAAAATGCGGTTAGTGACAAGAAAACAAGAAAAAGTGACTATTATTTAATAAACTATGTTAATGAAACAAACAATGTTGCTCTTATTGAGTTTGACTGAGTATTTAGTTCTCTGATATATAACATTTCATATATTTCACTTCTTTGATATGTATCATTTCCATTGCCACCTTATGCACATAATTGTAGATCTATTTAAGCTTATAATGAAAAAACTAACCTAAACATTTACTTGACAATGATATCCAACAATGTTGAAATGTGATTTATTAATTTTTCCCTAATTTTGTGTCAAAAACATTCCCTCAAGCCTTACTTATTCAATCCCTTTAACATAACTACCGTAAATGATAACAGATTTCCCTACCCTTTCATATACCTCAGCTTGTGAAATCCCTATCCTTTAATATACCTGAGACCTGAGAACGGTACCCGTTTTGGGCAGAGCCTCCCTGAATAGGCCTTATAGGGGATATCCCCCGGCCCTTTGTGAAAACCACTCTATGCTTTTATCTGAGGATAAAAATAACAAACTTACCATTCTCCTTAGTGGAATCATCAATGGCAATGCAGACTGTGACCAAACTGTCATTTGTGTAAGGATAAAATGTCCAATCCTGATGCCATCTGATCAGTGAACTACTGCTTTGTGGTGGTTTCATGTTGACTTTCTCTTGGTTTATGTAACGGACCGATGGACCAATCTAATGGAGAATTTTTTTTGTGTGTGTGTGTGTGTGAAAGGCCCTGACATCTTGTTACTACAAACAATTTTTCTGCTAAATATTAGTAATAATAATTATAGAGTAAGATGTGCCATTAATATTGCAACAGTTCAATCCAACTCACTACAAGCCCTGTGAGCAACATATATAACATTACCAATAATGGGACAGACAGCAGCTGGAACTGGAGGCCCGTGTCCCCCAGAAAAGAGTAATGAACCCCTGACAAGGATAGTTAAGGGTTAATAGCTACCTGGACACAGAGGTTAAAAATATGTTTAAGGGGGCTTTTTAATTAAGTCTTACCAGATCAGAAACAATTTCTACCAGCTTAGGATCACATATAGTATCTTTGAATAGTTTGCTGTGGTTTGATATGCAACGCAGCCTCAGTAAGATAGGTTTCTCTGCAGTGTGAAGAGGGTCCACATGGGTTGGCTCTTCCTGCCTAGATGTACGTTTTCTCAGTGGTCAGCAGGAAAGCTAGCAAGATACCGTAAATTGTTTCTACTTAGTGACGCATTGCTATGCTACTCTGCTTTAACAATATCTCAGTGCGTTGGCCGAGTTTTCAATATAAATTTGAAGAAACGTTCCTCTCAATACGCTCCTGTTGAAAATGATACCGAGTTTTCAATTTTAATTTTAAAAAGAGTTCATGTTGGTATGTTCCTGCTACTTGATGAAGATTCTACTGGTTTTGTTTTAACACAGCGCAACATGAACTCACGAAGCATGACTTGACATTTACAACGCTTCGTGGCATAAGCGATACCTTCTCTTGTTGTAAAGCTAGAGTGCCTTAAATCAAGCGACCGTACGGTAACTTTCACCTGACTGTTTTCGGTGGGGTGGGGACTGAGTAGGCTGGTTACTTTCGGAGGGCTCGTTACTTTCGGGAAGGTCGCTACTTTCGGGATTTATTAGCGACCACAATTTTATGACGTTACTTTCGGGGATCGTTGCTTTCGGACGTTTACGGTAACTAACCGGTGGGTTTCTTCTTAGCTCCCCGTGTAATTTAGTTTCCATCAAGAGAGGGAGTTGCCGATTACAAATTATAAAAAGTTGAAACTATTGGCCAATTTTATCAAGTCTTTGAATTCAATCTATGATATATCTTCTTTGCTATGGCCGTATAAAAATATTTTTTATCATCATCTCGGCAACCAAACTTTTCCTTAAGTATTTCGGTTTCTGACGACTGTTAAAGAAATAACAAACTTTCGAAATGTACTGTGTTGCGCCAAACTACTCCCGGTCAATGATTTCCATTGCAAATTATTGAAAGTGCACGTGCTGATGCTGATAATTATTCATCTCGTGTTCAGTTATTCGCCAACTCCGTCGTTGGTTCTTGTCAGTTCTGTCCTCATTTCTACAAAAAAAGAGAATTTAAGCCTGTTAAACTGATGGTTATGATGTTACTACAAAAAGAGAGAGATGCTCCATAGCCAGATAACGATTATTGGACCAAAACAACGATCTATTTGACGTGAAGACAGGTACGCGTGCTTAATCCTGGAGGTTCAGTCGAGCTTGAATGTAGCTGCTACGTCTTTGGATGATATTTATCAGGTTGGTAGAACTATGCAAACCACTTTTGAATCAGTTGCTATATAGGTCTAGATAGCAGCAGACATGTAAATATTTTAAGGAAAACGACCAATTTTTTAAGTTTGCAAGACATGTTTCGACAGAGCTTCTGTCATCTTCAGTTGAATGAATGATTACAAAGCAAGTTGAATAATAAGTAGGCAAAAATGCTAATTAAGACAAATAGTAACAACAAGAACGTGAAAAGGTGTAAGTTAAAAGGATAATTTTAGATTTACATGGTGTAATTGCTGATTGAGGGAAGGTAGTTCTTTTTGAATATGAATAGCCTCCTTTATCTTGAGTTGAAAGCTGGTAGTGGCGTGATCTAAAATATGAAAGCAGTCTATTGAACACAATGAGCGACAACGTTCAGAATTCTGAAGATGTTTGAAGATGTGAGAGGCCCTATCAACGGCTAAGTGCTCACGTACGCGTGTGGAAAAATGTCGGGAGGTTTCGCCGACATAACAGGCATTACAGCCCGCACATGTAAACTTATAAACCACACGTGAACGAAGCCCGTCGGGGATAGGGTCTTTCACACCAAAAAGGTTACCTATCTTGAAGGAAGAAAAAACTAATTTTCACTCGGAGCACGATGCTGTTATATTTTTTGACTACATTAACTCTAGGTACCCCAACATAAGGTTTACTATGGAAAAAGAACTTAATCGCAAATTACCCTTTCTAGATGTTCTTATTGATAATAGTGACACTAATTCCTTCCTAACTAGGGTTTACCGTAAGAAAACCTTTACTGGGTTATTAACTAATTATTTTAGCTTCACCTCGTACTCATACAAAGTAGGTCTCATTAGGACTCTTGTTGACAGGGCCTACAAGATCAACAACACTTGGTTGGGGTTACACAAGGATATAACCAAGCTTACTGAAATTCTCAAAAAGAACCTTTTCCCTGCCCATTTAATTGAAAAAGTGGTTAACCGTTACATCACTGGGACCCATAGCAATCATTGTCCCCGGGGCTACCCCCTTACCACCTCGCCCACGTTTTACTTTAAGCTGCCATACATAGGCCATTTTTCTGTCATCACTCAGAAGAAGATTCGACACTTAATCAAGCGCTATTGTAATGATTTAGACATCAAATTAGTTTTTTCTTCCTTCAAGATAGGTAACCTTTTTGGTGTGAAAGACCCTATCCCCGACGGGCTTCGTTCACGTGTGGTTTATAAGTTTACATGTGCGGGCTGTAATGCCTGTTATGTCGGCGAAACCTCCCGACATTTTTCCACACGCGTACGTGAGCACTTAGCCGTTGATAGGGCCTCTCACATCTTCAAACATCTTCAGAATTCTGAACGTTGTCGCTCATTGTGTTCAATAGACTGCTTTCATATTTTAGATCACGCCACTACCAGCTTTCAACTCAAGATAAAGGAGGCTATTCATATTCAAAAAGAACTACCTTCCCTCAATCAGCAATTACACCATGTAAATCTAAAATTATCCTTTTAACTTACACCTTTTCACGTTCTTGTTGTTACTATTTGTCTTAATTAGCATTTTTGCCTACTTATTATTCAACTTGCTTTGTAATCATCCATTCAACTGAAGATGACAGAAGCTCTGTCGAAACATGTCTTGCAAACTTAAAAAATTGGTCGTTTTCCTTAAAATAGTTGCTATATAGTTTTTGAAACTTTTGCCATCTCCAAAAGTGTGTGCACAGTTTCCACTCTTGAGGTAAAATATGTAAGGTTTTAGTAGTGAATACTATCTTACTCGCTAACTGAATGAAATACCGTTGAGGGACACACCGATTTACTTCTTTGAGTAATATGAAAACATAGGTTGATTTCCAGTGGGCATCGCCTGCAAATGATGCACAATCTCTGTTATCTTAGCTTTAAAATCTCGTGATTAAACATGAAGTGATTTAAAAAATCTTATAATCAGGCCTGTAAATGCGTATTTCAGTATTTCTGGTTTACATTGTTTTATTTTGTATTGTCATTCTTCTACGTTGTTTATTGTTGATATTCAAGGTGTTCTTCTCTGATTTTTTTTTTCGGTTTGTTTTTTCTTTCTTGTTGTTGGAGTTCAAACAATGAATTGAAGCCAGCTTGTGATTTCAATGATTTTCACTTTAATGGTAAGTTCACAGCAAACTTTCGTTACTTTTGAGGGTTCACAGTTGCCTTGAGGGTTGAAGTCTCAAATCTTTTCTTCATTTTAGGTTTACTTTTGGTGAAGGGACAAGAATCAAGACGGGCTTACATGCCGTAACTCAGTCATGTTTTGTTGATTCGCCCTGCAGATCCAAACCAGAGGTGAGAATCAATTTGTAGACCGTCAATTACTGTTTTTGACTTTGTCTGTTGATTGCAATCAAAATAGAACTCTAGTAAATGTCTGTAAGTCATCTGACTCAATCATCTTCTGGTTTTTTTCCTTTAGGGTTAGGGTTTAGGAAAAACAAGGCAAGACAAACGCTGCAAAGACTTGCCGATGAACGAAAATTGCTTTACGTCTCACCGGGGCTGACTTCAACACGTCATTTGGAGGATACGTATCATGTACGAGCTGTTATATGGCATTTAACGGTACATGTTTACTTCCCGAACTTCTATCTGTTTTTCGTCAACGTAACAGTCTAGTGCTGCCTTTAATTTAACCTTCTCAAAATAAAGGATCTACGTCGATCAAATGTTGTATGTATGTATGTATATAACAAAAGAAAACCTGGGTCCGTTTGTTCAAAACACGATATGAGATAATCCAGGATAAGCAAGAATTATTCTTTCATCCATCAGTTTTGACGTCGACTAATCTTAAACTCCACAAAACATTTACAAGAAAACATTTACTTTATGCAACAGAAATTAGAACTAAAAGTTGCTCTCTGTTTTCCGGGATTCCTCATTTCCCAGGTCAAAATTTATCTAATCGACGACGTTTCGGCGAGTTTGACTGGCCTTTTTCATAAATTGCGAAAAATATGGGCTGACTGACTGACTGACTGACTGACTGACTGACTGACTGACTGACTGACTGACTGACTGACTGACTGACTGACTGACTGACTGACTGACTGACTGACTGAGATGATAGGAGACAAAACGTTTTAAACAGTTCAAGGAACAGATTTAATGAGTATTAAATGTGACTGGCTGACTGATCGCACGACTGGCTGATCGCATCACTGACTGACTAAGGCCCGGTTCATTCGTCGCATTTCTGCCACGTCGAATTCAATTCAACAAATTTTACTTTGTTGTTGAATTCCTGTGGAATTTAAAAATTCCACAGGAATTCGACGTCTGAATCTGCTGCCGCATTTCTGCCGCACGTCCGACTGTTCTTGTCGCATTGTCCGACAGAAATGCGACACCGATATCAAACGTCGGATTTCTGCCGTGTCGAATCTAATACATACATTATGCTACACAAAAATTAACTTAATTTGAGTATATATAACTGCTCAAAAACAAGTCTAGGCTATCTAGCACATTCTTCACAAATCCCAGGCCAGTTGTAGGTAAACAAACTGTTTTGAAATAATTAAAAATTTAATAATGTGCCCGTCAACTCAGTGTTGCCTACTTATCAAACAGTAATAGACGTATCAATACTGAATGTGTTGGTACATGTACTTTATCTTTTTGACTGTTTTTTTTTTCTTTTTACAGTTCAGTGCTGTAATTCTGATCCTTTACTATGCTACATTAAATAACGAGGAGATTTCATGTTGGTAAGTTGACAAACCTATGAATTTTCTTATTCACTTATTAGATTAGAACCATTTTTGAATTCAGTGTGAAAAGTAATTCGACATTGCATTCGATTTTAGATTGAAAGAAACCAATCAGATACAAAATGAGAAACGATAGAATGACAATGTAGACATGCATGTGTTCGCCTACATTTATTCTATTTGCTATAAGGGTCTCCTTGGGTTTTTGTGATTTACAATGTTGTGTTTGGTCTGTTTTTGCATTTGCAATGTTCAGTTTGAGACTACTTCACTTGCACAATTTATTGATCATTTTTACCACCTACATTTCGTGCATGTGTTCAAACTTCCGTGTGGCTCAAGGAAATTTCTTTGAAATCTCTGCTAAAAAATCACATTTTTTTCGCTCAAAAATTTTGCGATGTTTCGTGTGAACAATAGCCAAATTTGGGCAAATTCGCCTTCATTTTTTTTTTTTTTTTTTGCACAGTAATGTACATGTTTTTTAAACAAATACATGTAATCATCATCGTGTTTACAATCCTCAGTACACTTTGTCCTGAGAATTTATCTTCTGGAGCAGGAATTTGATGGCTTTAAAAATCGCCTCATCAAAATAATAAAGTAATAGTAAAATCAGTCCTTAGTTTTTATATTCGCTACCTTAAATGTGTAAAGGATTTTTTTTCATGAAAACAACAATATAGACAGATTATTTAATACAGACATTTTTTCCCTTAGCTTTTCAAAATGCAATGATTTTTGTTGTTGTTGTTTCTTTGTTGATTACACTCTTTTGTAAACTGTCTTGCGTGTTATTGAGAACATGTGCATTTAGCGAACATTTATTTACGATTTTATGTCAATTTAGGGTCTTAGTGTTACACCATTTTCCAATCTCTCTTATTTGTTTTTTCCTGGAATTGTTTATTTCTTTTAAGGAATGATTAACATGATAAATTTGACAAATTCAAAGGGATACAATTTCCAAAATGAACTACTGAAAACCTCCATTAGGTTGGTTTTGCGACAATACACCAACCAGTTCAAGTTTTTCTGGCACTTTGACTTTGGTAGAAACATGTGTGAAATGAAGTGTTTGATAAAAATTAAAGACAAAAAGGTGGAAAAGTATCTGCAAATAGTTCTAGTACAGCTAATTGAATCAGATGACTCGATGGAAGAAAATTGGCCAATGAAAACCGTATTTGAGGACAGAGTATGTCCATCTATTTTGAGAATGTACCAACAATGTAGAAGCATCTAAACAATACCGCTACAGAAAATTTAATAGAAAATAAAACTTTCCAAGCTAGTTCATGCAGTTGCAAATTTTTCCATTTTCATTCTGAACCTCAACATTAAGGGACTGTAACTTCATTAGTTATCAACAAAGGAGCATGGGAGGGGAAGAAGTGAATTTATACGAAATGCTGTTGTAACAAATGAGAAAACATGATTACAGGAGGAAATGATTTCAAAGTTTTTAGCCAGGTTCTTCATCATTTCACTTTGATTGGTGTCAAATTTACGTCACGAGAGATATCTCAATTGACCCCCTGTATGGCTAGCAGGGTGCACATGGCTATTTTTGTTTTAACTGAAAAGTCCATTGTTTCCTGATGCGTGTTTTCTTTGCGTATTACTGATTCATTAGTATATTCTGTTTTCTTCTTTAAGAAAGAATTTAACACTAAATAACTTCAGTAGCAATTTTTTTCTACCATAATGCAAATTAATCTTGTGTTCACATGTATTGCATGTCTATGGCTTTGTAGTAGCTAATGCCTTGAGGCTATTTTTGAGCTTTTCTTAAAGATAACCGACTTGTGTTGTCAGAATACCAAGAAATTATTCCAAACCAATAACTCTTCCGTCATGCTGTAGTTGTCTATCTGACAGTCAAAAATTGCGGTAAGAATGGTGACTGGTCCCTGGAAAACCACATAGCCAATTTGCATGTTATATGAAATGCAAAGATCACGATGGCCATCATGACTGAATAAGGCCAATTGATTTAGAAATCATTGTAAAAAGTATAGATGCAAAGATTTTCTTAAGAATGATTGCTTTTGCATCACATCACACCTTGTTATGTTACTGAAATGCTCAACTAATGTCCATGTCTTCATGGCAACAACAAAAGTCTAACAAATCAAAAGCTGTATTACATCAATTAACTCGTCAAAGTTTGTGTCAAAAAATATTAGATTCAACCTAAGTTGGTTGTGAATAAGTGAAATATTTAGAAAAATATTCAGCTTTTGCCTTTTGATTATATTGATTCATAATTCTTACACAATTCTGCTCCGATCTTCTCGGAGACAGAAGTCAAAAAATCTGCTTTGCAATGATTCTAATCTTTTTTTTTATCTGAACTCTCGTTCACCTATTTTTCCTTTTCTAATCCAGAGGCATTGTTTTCATTTTAATTGTTTAGTATCTTAGTACTAGCTAGCGCTTGTGAGGCCTTTCTTTCGGGATAACTCGATACAATAACTAGACATACGCCAATATAGACATATTGATAGATGCGAATGCAACCATAATATTCCATTACTATGGAATACGCTAATATTTTCATGTGTTGTTCAAATATTCTTCGAAACTTCGTTGAGTTAACAGGACGTTTGATATGTTTGTTTTAATTTTTATTCCTAATTTCCTATGAACAAAATCAGCGGCTTTTGCAATATTTTAATCACTTTGTTTTGGGGGTTAAAATATTATAAACTCCAGACGTGGAATTTTAGTGACGCTTAATAAAATAATAAATGAATTTTTGGAAGTGAGGAAACAATAATCAACACAAACAAGGATTTGAGTTTTAATACACTCTTGTGTAAGTTAATTAAAATTTTCTACAATACCAGAGTGCATTTACATTTTCAGACCAACTCCAAAACTTGAAAGTTTATCTGTTATTACCATTGTGCCTTTCATGTGATACTTAGCCAGGTGTCATTTAAATTTCAACGAAAGTCTGAGAAACGGAGTTTTTAAGATTTCACGCGATATTAGTTTCTGTGGAAACGTCATTTGTAATGTCCACTCCTTCAAGGCCCAGTGAGACTTGCACTCGCGGTAATTTTTATGCACGTCGTAGTAAGCGTGTTAGGGAATATTAGCATAACGCGCTCGAAGAATAAAAGACAAAAATAATTTAGTTGATAGGGACCTTTCAGCTACTCCTCTAGTGAATCAGAACGTTAAATTAAGGCTGTTTTGCGTTGGCAACAACAATCATTACATTGGCTTATCGATCGAGTTGTTTGGATGTAAAAATATCTACAGAATAAGGAGAGAAAACGAGCATTATTTTCATACTCTGCTGGACCCAAAATGCAGGATATTTTCGACACAGTGGAGATAACGAGGTGAGAAATTGGCTTACAAAATCCCAAACATGAAAGGCACAAGAAATTATGGGGTAACACAAAATTTTAATAGGAGTCTCACCCGTACATATTTTTACGAGAGCTCAATGTTTTTTTGTTTTAAAGGAATTAAATGTTTAGAGAAATATGTGCGCGCCTTTGCACAGAATTTTAATGTGTTCTATTAAACAATGAAATTATCGTTGTCTTTTTGTGTTTCTATATTTCTAATTTCTCATTTCTCTCTCATATTTTGCAGAATTGAAAGAAGTTAATCGCACCAATTGCAATTGGAGACCGATGCTACATAAGATAGCCGCAAGCTCTCATCGTGTAGTGTTTTTTTTTTCTTTGGTGAATATGCACAAATATATTTAATAAAGAACGCGAAAACTCGCTAAACATTTAGTCAGATTTAAATGCATCGAAGAAAGAAAACATAATATTTTGGAACGAAAAGAATTACGTTTTTATAGGTTATTTGTTAATTCTTCGTCCTTTGGCCTGAAAGTAGTATGCGCTTTTAAACGGTGCCTGGAATTATTTCAGAAAAAAAAAAAAGTCTTTTGGCGGGAAAAAACTCTGTGTCTAAAATTCTCAAAAATAATTTAAGTCTTTTGGCGGGAAAATAGTTTGCGCTTTTAAACGGTGCCTGGAAATTTGCCAAAAATAAAGTAAGTCTTTTGGCGGGAAAAAATCTGTGTCTAAAATTCTCAAAAATAATTTAAGTCTTTTGGCGGGAAAAAAGTCTGCGCTATTAAATGAAGTCTTGAAATTTGTCAAAAACAAACTAAGTCTTTTGGCGGGAAAAAATCTGTGCAGTTTATAATCAGATTTTGCCCATCGAAAGTCTACCTTTATTTTGACTAGTTACTAGACTCTGTTTAAAAGTGCAGAACGTTTTTCCGCGTCGGCAACCCTACATAGTCAAAAAATAGTAAAAGAGATAGCCTACATTTCGACTAGTTTCCAGGCCCCTTTAAAAGCGCGCATTTTTTTATTTAGTGACACAAGACTCATTTGTTGATTACAATATTGTTTCTTTATTTCAATTCAATAAAGTATTAAAAGTGAGAACTGATTTATAGGTTGTGATCTTTACTGAGTATATATTTACAAGTATAAAAACTGTTTAACTAACTACTGAGGTCAATAGATGCAGAGTAATTTTACGAGTCGTAAAATTTCTCTGTATCTATCGACCAAAGTAATTAATCAAAACAGTTTACAATTGTAACAAAGTCTGAACAATTTCTAACTAGTAATTACAGCAATGAAGGGAAATAAAAAAATATCTACAAGAATTTAATTCAAAACTGAAATTACAGATTCAATGAAAACTGGCTTGATTGTACAAACGGTGTTTATAATATATACGTAGAAAATATAATTGCCGGAAATTTTTAAACAACAGACTCTTTGTCCCTCAAAAGAAATTTCTGTAAAAAAATTAGACCTGATTTTCAAATATTCTTTGCCAACTGACAATATTCTTAAGTTTTCAATGCATTGAATATAAATAAACGCGGACCCATGCAAGGAGACCAAACGAAAATGAAAGAGTAAGTCGAATACATTTGGTCAGAAATTCAGTGTTCGCTTCAGAGATAATTCGATTTTCCTATTTGTAAAATGGCAAGAGTTCAAAATTTTAGTTATCTCCAGAATATTTCGTGAATTACTTCACTGGTGTAGTTTGCTGTAAAATCTAGAATTCAAAAAGCACGGTGAGCCTTTTTACTAACGTGAAATAGGATTTGAAATGACTTCAAAATATTTAAACAAATTTGCATTTCTCACAATAAATTTTGATCTCTAGAGAGAAAAAAGTACGGCTAGATTTTTAGGAACATTTTCAAACAATTGTGCCGTACAATAAAGACGAAATCTCTTCAAAAATTCTAAATTAAGTTGCGTGACCGAAACTAAATTTAGGTTTCTTGTAGAAAAAAGTACGGCGAGGTTTTAGAAACATTCACAATCAATTGCACCGTACAATAGAAGACGAAACGACTTTAAAAAAAAATTAAACTGAAGTTGTATGTCCAACACTAACTTTAGGTCTGATTTCAAAGCATAGGTCCGAATTCTTAACTCTCCTTACTGAATAGCACACAATTCTTTTATTACTTGTGAGAATTTGATTATGCATCGAGACAATATTTCCTTGCTTCAATCTCGTCAGCTGATTCGATGTCCTAATTGTTCTTGGAAACAATTTTCGGTGTAATCATTGTTCTTTACCTAACGAGCCACATACAACGGAAACCACATCAAGTTATTCAGACCCTTGTTCTTGTCCCTAGGCATCTGCAGCTGGCCTCTGTAAGAATCCACGAGAGCCAATGTATCCATGATAATCAGTGCCTGTTTCCCGCGACAATGCCGAGCATGGGGTCACACTGTGGAAAAATACAACGCGTCTAGGTCAACAATGTTTATCAAGAATTATACCAAAAAAAAAAAACATACATCTAAACGTTCAAGCGCGTACACTAGTCGAAAGCTGAAAGTAGCAGGAACAATCTACATTTTGTCCTCGCGAAAATAGATGAAGTAGTATAACTGGTAGGTTAGGAGAGTTGAAAGTCAGCAGCTTAAAACATTTTTCTTTTGTCCAAGCTCTTCGCAAGTGGCAAAATTAAGCACATTTCATTCGGGAAGCACGAAATAATATTATGAATTTGGTCGAAATCTCATTGGAAGCTGCTTGCTAATCACGTGATTAATTTGCATCATAATATAAACCAAAATAGCAGCTAACTTGAATTCATGACACTAAAGGTCATTCAAGGTCACCCACATCAAGTGAGGCTTATAAAAACTATGGTTCAAATCAACGAAATTGCAAATGAGAGTTTTCTGCATCAGGTTTTCACAAAAGCCTGTCGTTATGATGGTTTTGAAACACAAGTATTTACAAATTCTATTGCCAAATTCACTCTCGGATTCCCTATAATGTCCTCTCTTATCACTGAATTAAATCACGCCAGGAACCCATTAACTGGAGTCTCCATCTCGTATACTAACCCTGCCAGTCAACACTTTCCCGTATCTTTCTATTTTTAGAAAAAGCTCTAGTGGGAGTTTTCACACGACCCCTTTAAATAGCCAATGATACCCGAGGAGCTAAGACCATTTTTTGTCACCACAAAGACTGGGATTCCCTTTGGCCCATGTTTTGCTTCCTTTTTTGCAGAAACAAGATATTTCGTGGGAAACCAAGAGGCTCCTGTGCTAATTACAGTTCTAAAAATAGTTAAGTTATAGCACGCACGGAGGCTCTGCATGATGGGTTGCGTGTGTGAACGTGGTTTCTCAGCTATCGAGTTTTGCACAGTCTAGGGTCGAAATTTCGACCTCCAAGCTAAGCAACGACAAAATTCGCTCGAATGGTTGCGCTTTGTACTGATTGGATAAAAAATTAAAACTTCCGAAACTTTTCGAATGTTTCAACGAAAATTGGCCAAATCGACATCTGATTCCCTCACTGTGCATTGTGTGTGATTAATAGAACATAAACGAGATAATAAGATGACAATGAACTCACCATAGCTGATTGAGCTGAGCAGGGCTTTGTCCGACGATCATGTTTTGTTCATCGGGTGCCTCAGTATAGTAATTCCAATCTAAAAGGAGGTTTAGAAAACTACGTAAGTTTCTAACGTTTTAACTGAAGAAAACAACCACACTCTAAAGTTTCATTTTGGACAATCACGCATGAACTTACCATAGTTGAATGAGCTGAGCAGGACATTTTCCAATGTCGCGTTTAGATCACAAGGCGCCTCAGTATAGAAATTCCAACCTAAAATGAGCTGGTTAAGAAAACAACATAAGTGTCAAAGTTCTTAAAGGCAACATTAATACTCTAAAGTCATTATTTGAACAAATCATTTGATTTTTATCTTTTCTGAAATAACGTTTCGAAACGTTGGCCCTCATCAAGTTCTGGTTCATTCTCACGATTGCTTTGATGTAACACCAAAATTTCATAACTGGTTAAAGCAATGTAAAGTGAATTAACATTTCATGAACACGCTTGCAACTGAAAAGATCAACTAACCAGAACTAATCTTGTAATTGGCCGTGCCCTCATGAGTTGTCAGTGTTGCAGTTACCTCTTTTCTGAAAGGAACGTCCAGAACAGCAAATAATTAATATTTGAACGACTTAGGCTTCGAAGATATGGACTCAATTAATTGACCTCGCTCCCAATATGTGGCTTCATAGCTCAGTTGGTAGAGCATCGCACCGATATCGCGGAGGTCACGGGTTCGAATCCCGTTGAAGCCTTGATTTTTTCAGGCTTCTTCTTTTCAAGTGCTTAAATTGGAAAATTAACTGCGATGATCATTCTTCAGTTTCATTTAGGCTTACCATATTCACAACCATTTCCCTATGATTAAAAAAATACATTTCTTCCATAAAAAACCCTTCAAAAGATCTTTGGTGCAAGCGACTCGAGATTAGTGTTTTATTGAGTCGTGTGAAATGTGGAGTTCAGTTGCAAAAAGATTGGCAGCGAATTAAACTGGCTGAAGTAACGGCGTGACCAAATTCTCTGTTTATAGCCGTCGGTGCCAAGAACAGATCCGTGTCATTTTTCTACCAGAAAATCTATAGCTACCTCTGATAAGCATGAATATTATTTCAAGGAAAAGGAATAACTATGAGTGGACAAGGAATCACCAACACTACTTCGCAAGTGAAAGTTGTTGACTTTAAAAACCGCCAGAAAGGTTTTCTACAGCTCTTTTCAAGAGAAAAAAATGCTAATTTATCTTTGGAAAACACAGAATTACTTTCACGTAAATTTGTTACCTTGAGAAGGATTCACAACCATGCAATGTCCTGAGAAGGCGGCTTTTGCATATTGGTTTACGGACTACGTCTTGTAAAGTTTGCTTGAAGTAACGTTCTTGTTGTATTTGTTTTTACATAGAAGCTCGAAATGTAGAGCCATATCCTAAGCTCAATGCTGGTGGTTTTGCAGCAACGAGTGAAGGAAAAGTACATTTTGTTTGCTGAAGTTCTGAACGTGGATGGCCAAGTGTACGACCAACGAACACTACGTGACAAATGTTTCATCGTATGAGTAATTTGCAATTTAAATTTCAAACGTTTGCAACGGCACACAACAAATGCATAGTTCGTTGCTATTATTCAATTGGACGATTTTCCCGTCGCAATTAAGGCGGGGTATTTGAATATTAAAACAGGCTTTTCACTGATTTCTGGAAAATAATTCAGCATAGCAATAAATTTCGTATACTTCATCCCGCCCATTTTCTTGAAGGTTATACTATTTCTCTATTGTCCGTTCCCGAACACGCTTCCAGTCACGTTCCGTTGCCCTCTGAATTACGGGTGGGCTTTCCCTAGTTTGTTAACCCGTCAATTCGGCACACTGCATTTCCTCTTCTCTCTAACCCGTATTTCATACTGCTGTTTCTGCTCGTGTTCTTGGGACTTACACCGTGTATCTCTTGCATTTCTCATTGCATTGTGAGTGGGTAAACCTTCATGTGGCTTTAGTCATGCCTCTCCTGGTCCTTTGACTAGTGAGTTCGCCACTTTGAATTCCACCTTCCGCCAGTTTCCTCTTGCGTTACATGGTATTGGGCTTGCGTTCCTCTTCAGGTTTATCCGGCGTCCGTTACGAATTCAAATCCTCCGTGGGAAAAAATGGCGACTGATACGTTTACCCATAATTCTCAGCGCACGAAAACTTTAACAACCCTCATAAAAGCGTTCAGAAAAGCTCTAACAACTTTAAACCTAGCATACACCATTCCGTTAGCACAGGGATAAATATTGTTAAAAAAATGGCTTTTCTTGCAATCTATACCTATAGTATGCACAGTCAGTTAGCAAACTGGCGATCTGGCATTTTTAACCCAGTGGTTATTTAAGTTTGCCAGTACCCTTATTAATAATTACACCTTTTAATTAACTTTAATTAGTTTGTAAGAAGAAATGTTGTTGTTGTTTTTGAGCTCTGTCAAGTTCGCATGGTATTTTGGTAAAATGTAGAGCCGCCATATTTTTCCCCACAAAGGATTGCTTGCACTCCATATTTGGGAGAATAATTCTCGAAAGTTATGCAAACCCTCGACTACGGCTCGGGTTTCCATAACTGCCTGGATTTCTCCGAACCCTCCTCGTGTTTAGATAAGACACGGAAAAAGTGTTCTATTGCTCAAACATTAGACGCTCAACGGCATTTAAAGGTAATCTAGATTTGAACCGCTGCTTCCTCAGTTTAAAAAAAAAAAAACAATAATACGCCATAAAAAATATTCAGCTCGATAGAGTCCCCCGCTACGAGTCGAACGCAGGCCCTTAAGCTCCCGAACTAAAGTAAGATCCTTAATCCACTGGGCCACGGAGGACTCATACTGACCTGCAACTACTTACTCCTAGAAAACACAAAAGTAAAAAACGGAGTCGCGCTGCAAGAGCTGAACGCCCGCCCTTCCAAACCAAAGCTCCGAATGTAACCACTTCAGGCCAAATGTTTCCCGAGAAAACCTTCAATAGCTGATAAGGTTTATTTCTGGGCTGAGCCCAAAAGCATTCAAACTAAACCCTTAAGCTTCTTAAATAGCTTTGCATCAAATTATAGAGTATTTTGAAATCCATTACATGTTTTCCAAACCGAAAAAAAATTGAAGTTCCAAATGAGATGCCTGCTTTTAAGGTCTTCACCTATTGGCAAAGGGCTAAGAAGGAGGGTTTAAAGCAAATAAAGGCATGGCTAGATGGGTATTTTACGATTAGCCAGGTTCAGGATGTCTTTCTTTTAAAATAATTTTTAACGCTAACTTAGTTCAAAGCGAAAAAAACAGAAAATTGTACGAAAAAGAACACTATTGAGTCCTAGCCGAATACGAAAAGAAACAAAAGGGTCCCCCTGCGGGCGCTGAACGCCGGCCCTTCCGAACCGAAGCTCGGAAATGTAACCACTGGGCTACAGGGGGAAACCATGACGTGCTTGGGAAATTTAACGGTACCTATATGCACATGCAATGTAGTTGTATATACAGCCTAATCTATCTTTGGAAAACGTACTATAAAAGAAATGACAGACCTAATGGAGACTAACCTCTATGTAATTTGCAGCCTCTCTAACCATTGTCTTCCTTGTAACAATAGTAGTTGGCCTTTATTTAACAATTCAGGCCATAAGTTGCCCGAGGAAAGCTTCAATAGCTTGAAAGGTTTATTTCTGGGCTAAGCCCAAAAGCATTCAAACTAAACCCTTAAGCTTTTTAAATAGCTTTGCATCAGTTTATAGAGTATTTTGAAATCCATTACATGTTTTCCAAACCGAAAAAAAATTGAAGTTCCAAATGAGATGCCTGCATGCTTTTTAAGGTCTTCACCTATTGGCAAAGGGCTAAGAAGGAGGGCTTAAAGCAAATAAAGGCATGGCTAGATGGGTATTTTACGATTAGCCAGGTTCAGGATGACTTTCTTTTAAAATAGTTTTAAACGCTAACTTAGTTCAAAGCGAAAAAAACAGAAAATTGTACGAAAAAGAACACTATTCAGTCCTAGCCAAATACGAAAAGAAACAAAAGGGTCCCCCTACGTGCGCTGAACGCCGGCCCTTCCGAACCGAAGCTCGGAAATGTAACCACTGGGCTACAGGGGGAAACCATGACGTGCTTGGGAAATTTAACGGTACCTATATGCACATGCAATGTAGTTGTATTGACAGCCTAATCTATCTTTGGAAAATGTGCTATAAAAAAAATGGCAGCCCTAATGGAGACTAACCTCTATGTAATTTGCAGCCTCTCCAACCATTGTCTTCCTTCTAACAATAGTAGTTGGCCTTTATTTAACAATTCAGGCCATAAGTTGCCCGAGGAAAGCTTCAATAGCTTAAAAGGTTTATTTCTGGGCTGAGACCAAAGCATTCAAACTAAATCCTTAAGCTTTTTAAATAGCTTTGCATCAGTTTATAGAGTATTTTGAAATCCATTACATGTTTTCCAAACCGAAAAAAAATTGAAGTTCCAAATGAGATGCCTGCATGCTTTTTAAGGTCTTCGCCTATTGGCAAAGGGCTAAGAAGGAGGGCTTAAAGCAAATAAAGGCATGGCTAGATGGGTATTTTACGATTAGCCAGGTTCAGGATGTCTTTCTTTTAAAATAATTTTTAACGCTAACTTAGTTCAAAGGGAAAAAAACAGAAAATTGTACGAAAAAGAACACTATTGAGTCCTAGCCAAATACGAAAAGAAACAAAAGGGTCCCCCTGCGGGCGCTGAACGCCGGCCCTTCCGAACCGAAGCTCGGAAATGTAACCACTGGGCTACAGGGGGAAACCATGACGTGCTTGGGAAATTTAACGGTACCTATATGCACATGCAATGTAGTTGTATTGACAGCCTAATCTATCTTTAGAAAATGTGCTATAAAAGAAATGACAGACCTAATGGAGACTAACCTCTATGTAATTTGCAGCCTCTCTAACCATTGTCTTCCTTCTAACAATAGTAGTTGGCCTTTATTTAAACGATTCAGGCCATAAGTTGCCCGAGGAAAGCTTCAATAGCTTATAAGGTTTATTTCTGGGCTGAGCCCAAAAGCATTCAAACTAAACCCTTAAGCTTTTTAAATAGCTTTGCATCAGTTTATAGAGTATTTTGAAATCCCTTATTAAATCTTTTCCAAACCGAAAACAATTGAAGTTGCGAATGTGACGCCTGCTTTTTAAGGTCTTCACCCGCTATTGGCAAGAGGATAAGAAAGAGGGCTTAAAGCAAATAAAGGCATGGCTAGATGGGTATTTTACGATTAGCCAGGTTCAGGATGTCTTTCTTTTAAAATAATTTTTAACGCTAACTTAGTTCAGAGGGAAAAAAACAGAAAATTGTACAAAAAAGAACACTATTGAGTCCTAGCCAAATACGAAAAGAAACAAAAGGGTCCCCCTGCGGGCGCTGAACGCCGGCCCTTCCGAACCGAAGCTCGGAAATGTAACCACTGGGCTACAGGGGGAAACCATGACGTGCTTGGGAAATTTAACGGTACCTATATGCACATGCAATGTAGTTGTATTGACAGCCTAATCTATCTTTGGAAAATGTGCTATAAAAAAAATGGCAGACCTAATGGAGACTAACCTCTATGTAATTTGCAGCCTCTCTAACCATCGTCTTCCTTGTAACAATAGTAGATGGGCTTTATTTAAACGATTCAGGCCATAAGTTGCCCGAGGAAAGCTTCAATAGCTTATAAGGTTTATTTCTGGGCTAAGCCCAAAAGCATTCAAACTAAACCCTTAAGCTTTTTAAATAGCTTTGCATCAGTTTATAGAGTATTTTGAAATCCATTACATGTTTTCCAAACCGAAAAAAAATTGAAGTTCCAAATGAGATGCCTGCATGCTTTTTAAGGTCTTCACCTGTTGGCAAAGGGCTAAGAAGGAGGGCTTAAAGCAAATAAAGGCATGGCTAGATGGGTATTTTACGATTAGCCAGGTTCAGGATGTCTTTCTTTTAAAATAATTTTTAACGCTAACTTAGTTCAAAGGGAAAAAAACAGAAAATTGTACGAAAAAGAACACTATTGAGTCCTAGCCAAATACGAAAAGAAACAAAAGGGTCCCCCTGCGGGCGCTGAACGCCGGCCCTTCCGAACCGAAGCTCGGAAATGTAACCACTGGGCTACAGGGGGAAACCATGACGTGCTTGGGAAATTTAACGGTACCTATATGCACATGCAATGTAGTTGTATTGACAGCCTAATCTATCTTTAGAAAATGTGCTATAAAAGAAATGACAGACCTAATGGAGACTAACCTCTATGTAATTTGCAGCCTCTCTAACCATTGTCTTCCTTCTAACAATAGTAGTTGGCCTTTATTTAAACGATTCAGGCCATAAGTTGCTCGAGGAAAGCTTCAATAGCTTATAAGGTTTATTTCTGGGCTGAGCCCAAAAGCATTCAAACTAAACCCTTAAGCTTTTTAAACAGCTTTGCATCAGTTTATAGAGTATTTTGAAATCCCTTATTACATCTTTTCCAAACCGAAAACAATTGAAGTTGCGAATGTGACGCCTGCTTTTTAAGGTCTTCACCCGCTATTGGCAAGAGGATAAGAAAGAGGGCTTAAAGCAAATAAAGGCATGGCTAGATGGGTATTTTACGATTAGCCAGGTTCAGGATGTCTTTCTTTTAAAATAATTTTTAACGCTAACTTAGTTCAAAGGGAAAAAAACAGAAAATTGTACGAAAAAGAACACTATTGAGTCCTAGCCAAATACGAAAAGAAACAAAAGGGTCCCCCTGCGGGCGCTGAACGTCGGCCCTTCCGAACCGAAGCTCGGAAATGTAACCACTGGGCTACAGGGGGAAACCATGACGTGCTTGGGAAATTTAACGGTACCTATATGCACATGCAATGTAGTTGTATTGACAGCCTAATCTATCTTTGGAAAACGTGCTATAAAAGAAATGACAGACCTAATGGAGACTAACCTCTATGTAATTTGCAGCCTCTCTAACCATCGTCTTCCTTGTAACAATAGTAGTTGGCCTTTATTTAACAATTCAGGCCATAGGTTGCCCGAGGAAAGCTTCAATAGCTTATAAGGTTTATTTCTGGGCTAAGCCCAAAAGCATTCAAACTAAACCCTTAAGCTTTTTAAATAGCTTTGCATCAGTTTATAGAGTATTTTGAAATCCATTACATGTTTTCCAAACCGAAAAAAAATTGAAGTTCCAAATGAGATGCCTGCATGCTTTTTAAGGTCTTCACCTATTGGCAAAGGGCTAAGAAGGAGGGCTTAAAGCAAATAAAGGCATGGCTAGATGGGTATTTTACGATTAGCCAGGTTCAGGATGACTTTCTTTTAAAATAGTTTTAAACGCTAACTTAGTTCAAAGCGAAAAAAACAGAAAATTGTACGAAAAAGAACACTATTCAGTCCTAGCCAAATACGAAAAGAAACAAAAGGGTCCCCCTACGTGCGCTGAACGCCGGCCCTTCCGAACCGAAGCTCGGAAATGTAACCACTGGGCTACAGGGGGAAACCATGACGTGCTTGGGAAATTTAACGGTACCTATATGCACATGCAATGTAGTTGTATTGACAGCCTAATCTATCTTTGGAAAATGTGCTATAAAAAAAATGGCAGCCCTAATGGAGACTAACCTCTATGTAATTTGCAGCCTCTCCAACCATTGTCTTCCTTCTAACAATAGTAGTTGGCCTTTATTTAACAATTCAGGCCATAAGTTGCCCGAGGAAAGCTTCAATAGCTTAAAAGGTTTATTTCTGGGCTGAGACCAAAGCATTCAAACTAAATCCTTAAGCTTTTTAAATAGCTTTGCATCAGTTTATAGAGTATTTTGAAATCCATTACATGTTTTCCAAACCGAAAAAAAATTGAAGTTCCAAATGAGATGCCTGCATGCTTTTTAAGGTCTTCGCCTATTGGCAAAGGGCTAAGAAGGAGGGCTTAAAGCAAATAAAGGCATGGCTAGATGGGTATTTTACGATTAGCCAGGTTCAGGATGTCTTTCTTTTAAAATAATTTTTAACGCTAACTTAGTTCAAAGGGAAAAAAACAGAAAATTGTACGAAAAAGAACACTATTGAGTCCTAGCCAAATACGAAAAGAAACAAAAGGGTCCCCCTGCGGGCGCTGAACGCCGGCCCTTCCGAACCGAAGCTCGGAAATGTAACCACTGGGCTACAGGGGGAAACCATGACGTGCTTGGGAAATTTAACGGTACCTATATGCACATGCAATGTAGTTGTATTGACAGCCTAATCTATCTTTAGAAAATGTGCTATAAAAGAAATGACAGACCTAATGGAGACTAACCTCTATGTAATTTGCAGCCTCTCTAACCATTGTCTTCCTTCTAACAATAGTAGTTGGCCTTTATTTAAACGATTCAGGCCATAAGTTGCCCGAGGAAAGCTTCAATAGCTTATAAGGTTTATTTCTGGGCTGAGCCCAAAAGCATTCAAACTAAACCCTTAAGCTTTTTAAATAGCTTTGCATCAGTTTATAGAGTATTTTGAAATCCCTTATTAAATCTTTTCCAAACCGAAAACAATTGAAGTTGCGAATGTGACGCCTGCTTTTTAAGGTCTTCACCCGCTATTGGCAAGAGGATAAGAAAGAGGGCTTAAAGCAAATAAAGGCATGGCTAGATGGGTATTTTACGATTAGCCAGGTTCAGGATGTCTTTCTTTTAAAATAATTTTTAACGCTAACTTAGTTCAGAGGGAAAAAAACAGAAAATTGTACAAAAAAGAACACTATTGAGTCCTAGCCAAATACGAAAAGAAACAAAAGGGTCCCCCTGCGGGCGCTGAACGCCGGCCCTTCCGAACCGAAGCTCGGAAATGTAACCACTGGGCTACAGGGGGAAACCATGACGTGCTTGGGAAATTTAACGGTACCTATATGCACATGCAATGTAGTTGTATTGACAGCCTAATCTATCTTTGGAAAATGTGCTATAAAAAAAATGGCAGACCTAATGGAGACTAACCTCTATGTAATTTGCAGCCTCTCTAACCATCGTCTTCCTTGTAACAATAGTAGATGGGCTTTATTTAAACGATTCAGGCCATAAGTTGCCCGAGGAAAGCTTCAATAGCTTATAAGGTTTATTTCTGGGCTAAGCCCAAAAGCATTCAAACTAAACCCTTAAGCTTTTTAAATAGCTTTGCATCAGTTTATAGAGTATTTTGAAATCCATTACATGTTTTCCAAACCGAAAAAAAATTGAAGTTCCAAATGAGATGCCTGCATGCTTTTTAAGGTCTTCACCTGTTGGCAAAGGGCTAAGAAGGAGGGCTTAAAGCAAATAAAGGCATGGCTAGATGGGTATTTTACGATTAGCCAGGTTCAGGATGTCTTTCTTTTAAAATAATTTTTAACGCTAACTTAGTTCAAAGGGAAAAAAACAGAAAATTGTACGAAAAAGAACACTATTGAGTCCTAGCCAAATACGAAAAGAAACAAAAGGGTCCCCCTGCGGGCGCTGAACGCCGGCCCTTCCGAACCGAAGCTCGGAAATGTAACCACTGGGCTACAGGGGGAAACCATGACGTGCTTGGGAAATTTAACGGTACCTATATGCACATGCAATGTAGTTGTATTGACAGCCTAATCTATCTTTAGAAAATGTGCTATAAAAGAAATGACAGACCTAATGGAGACTAACCTCTATGTAATTTGCAGCCTCTCTAACCATTGTCTTCCTTCTAACAATAGTAGTTGGCCTTTATTTAAACGATTCAGGCCATAAGTTGCTCGAGGAAAGCTTCAATAGCTTATAAGGTTTATTTCTGGGCTGAGCCCAAAAGCATTCAAACTAAACCCTTAAGCTTTTTAAACAGCTTTGCATCAGTTTATAGAGTATTTTGAAATCCCTTATTACATCTTTTCCAAACCGAAAACAATTGAAGTTGCGAATGTGACGCCTGCTTTTTAAGGTCTTCACCCGCTATTGGCAAGAGGATAAGAAAGAGGGCTTAAAGCAAATAAAGGCATGGCTAGATGGGTATTTTACGATTAGCCAGGTTCAGGATGTCTTTCTTTTAAAATAATTTTTAACGCTAACTTAGTTCAAAGGGAAAAAAACAGAAAATTGTACGAAAAAGAACACTATTGAGTCCTAGCCAAATACGAAAAGAAACAAAAGGGTCCCCCTGCGGGCGCTGAACGTCGGCCCTTCCGAACCGAAGCTCGGAAATGTAACCACTGGGCTACAGGGGGGAAACCATGACGTGCTTGGGAAATTTAACGGTACCTATATGCACATGCAATGTAGTTGTATTGACAGCCTAATCTATCTTTGGAAAACGTGCTATAAAAGAAATGACAGACCTAATGGAGACTAACCTCTATGTAATTTGCAGCCTCTCTAACCATCGTCTTCCTTGTAACAATAGTAGTTGGCCTTTATTTAACAATTCAGGCCATAGGTTGCCCGAGGAAAGCTTCAATAGCTTATAAGGTTTATTTCTGGGCTAAGCCCAAAAGCATTCAAACTAAACCCTTAAGCTTTTTAAATAGCTTTGCATCAGTTTATAGAGTATTTTGAAATCCATTACATGTTTTCCAAACCGAAAAAAAATTGAAGTTCCAAATGAGATGCCTGCATGCTTTTTAAGGTCTTCACCTATTGGCAAAGGGCTAAGAAGGAGGGCTTAAAGCAAATAAAGGCATGGCTAGATGGGTATTTTACGATTAGCCAGGTTCAGGATGACTTTCTTTTAAAATAGTTTTAAACGCTAACTTAGTTCAAAGCGAAAAAAACAGAAAATTGTACGAAAAAGAACACTATTCAGTCCTAGCCAAATACGAAAAGAAACAAAAGGGTCCCCCTACGTGCGCTGAACGCCGGCCCTTCCGAACCGAAGCTCGGAAATGTAACCACTGGGCTACAGGGGGAAACCATGACGTGCTTGGGAAATTTAACGGTACCTATATGCACATGCAATGTAGTTGTATTGACAGCCTAATCTATCTTTGGAAAATGTGCTATAAAAAAAATGGCAGCCCTAATGGAGACTAACCTCTATGTAATTTGCAGCCTCTCCAACCATTGTCTTCCTTCTAACAATAGTAGTTGGCCTTTATTTAACAATTCAGGCCATAAGTTGCCCGAGGAAAGCTTCAATAGCTTAAAAGGTTTATTTCTGGGCTGAGACCAAAGCATTCAAACTAAATCCTTAAGCTTTTTAAATAGCTTTGCATCAGTTTATAGAGTATTTTGAAATCCATTACATGTTTTCCAAACCGAAAAAAAATTGAAGTTCCAAATGAGATGCCTGCATGCTTTTTAAGGTCTTCGCCTATTGGCAAAGGGCTAAGAAGGAGGGCTTAAAGCAAATAAAGGCATGGCTAGATGGGTATTTTACGATTAGCCAGGTTCAGGATGTCTTTCTTTTAAAATAATTTTTAACGCTAACTTAGTTCAAAGGGAAAAAAACAGAAAATTGTACGAAAAAGAACACTATTGAGTCCTAGCCAAATACGAAAAGAAACAAAAGGGTCCCCCTGCGGGCGCTGAACGCCGGCCCTTCCGAACCGAAGCTCGGAAATGTAACCACTGGGCTACAGGGGGAAACCATGACGTGCTTGGGAAATTTAACGGTACCTATATGCACATGCAATGTAGTTGTATTGACAGCCTAATCTATCTTTGGAAAATGTGCTATAAAAGAAATGACAGACCTAATGGAGACTAACCTCTATGTAATTTGCAGCCTCTCTAACCATTGTCTTCCTTCTAACAATAGTAGTTGGCCTTTATTTAAACGATTCAGGCCATAAGTTGCCCGAGGAAAGCTTCAATAGCTTATAAGGTTTATTTCTGGGCTGAGCCCAAAAGCATTCAAACTAAACCCTTAAGCTTTTTAAATAGCTTTGCATCAGTTTATAGAGTATTTTGAAATCCCTTATTAAATCTTTTCCAAACCGAAAACAATTGAAGTTGCGAATGTGACGCCTGCTTTTTAAGGTCTTCACCCGCTATTGGCAAGAGGATAAGAAAGAGGGCTTAAAGCAAATAAAGGCATGGCTAGATGGGTATTTTACGATTAGCCAGGTTCAGGATGTCTTTCTTTTAAAATAATTTTTAACGCTAACTTAGTTCAAAGGGAAAAAAACAGAAAATTGTACAAAAAAGAACACTATTGAGTCCTAGCCAAATACGAAAAGAAACAAAAGGGTCCCCCTGCGGGCGCTGAACGCCGGCCCTTCCGAACCGAAGCTCGGAAATGTAACCACTGGGCTACAGGGGGAAACCATGACGTGCTTGGGAAATTTAACGGTACCTATATGCACATGCAATGTAGTTGTATTGACAGCCTAATCTATCCTTGGAAAATGTGCTATGATTGATCAAGGTCCATTTCTAGGCTTTGCCCGTAATTAACATCCAAATTTTTACGGCAGCCAGAAAGAACATACAACGCAAAAGGTAGGCAGTGTTAAAGGGCCGAGAAAAACAGAAAGGAAAGGGGCAACAAACAAAATTGAGAACGGCTAATGGGAAAAAAAAAATTGGCTTATGCGCATGCCCGGAATTGAAATTTTGCTCAATTTTGTACTTAATCCTCGAAAAATCTATCCTTTTAGTACAAAAAAAAGCTTTCTTAGCAAAACTTAGGCTTATTTAGCGTAATGGCAGCTAAAAAATCTGACTAAACGGTTAAAAGCGGTATTTTTTGGCGAAAGTTTGGTATTCGAATGGTTAAAAGTATCAGAATAAATTTTTGTTGGCCAACATATCTCTTGAACCAAAGAAATGGAAAAGAAAAATGAAAGAGAAATATACGAAGAATTAGACAGTCTCGCCTAGTTTCAATTCGAGTTCAAAACTTATGGAACTAAGTTCCTTTTTGAGTAGTTCCAGTCCACCTTGCTCACTCCCCCGCCGTCCGCGCTTTTGCTAACTCGATCGGAAGTGAAATTTCACGTTTTCAGATGTCTAAAGGCTAAAGGGCGGTGAAGAAAAGTAAAACAATACGGGATTTTTTTCTCGATCTCATGTTGATTATCATTGATTAATATTGATTTTCATTGATCATAAAATAGTAGTCATTCATTTTCAGTAAAACGCACCATCTGAATCCATGCGATAATCTTTATTTGCTCTGTTATATGTTATGACTAATTATATGTTAAAATTTGCAGCGTTTTTTATAACAGTTTCCCACCAAAATACGTGTTAATTACCAAACACCTCGAATGTCGTCAAAAATACTTTGCTGCGCGTCGTATTTTCAACTCTCTCCTCGATGTTTGGGTATCGTGATGAAACACTCTCGTGTTTGATGTATTACAGGAAAGAATGCAACGACTCTATAATACAGTGAAATATGGAAAAATCTATGAAGAACGAAAACAACTCGTGTAATGACCAAAAAAATGTTGCAGCATGACATATGACCATGTCCACGTCTCCTCAAGCCATAAAATAAACAAACATGACATCAGAAGATTAGAACTGCTGATCAGCTTTTGGCAAAATGTTCCACAAATCAATGGAGAATAAGTGATCTAGAAAGCAATAAACTCAAACATCAATAAAGTGACTGTATGGGCAACTCGTCCAATGTTGCAAAAGAAAACAGAATGTCTGTTTGAGCGATAGTAGGATAGTAGTCTGTATGCTAGCGCGTTTGTTCACTGCTGACCGAAAAAGCGCAGGCTCTTCGATGAGAGCAACAGGGTGAGGCCACAGGGCGATGTAAATTTGTGGACATGCGCGCAGCAGGATAAAGGAGAGGCAACTAGGGAGAGGGCAACAGCGTGACAGTCTCTCATTGTTTCTGTCAGGGTCTCTTGTTCTCTCGAGTTCGCGGGTTAATTAGTGCGACTGGAACTGAAGGCATCCGGAATAGGGTCTGCCCAGTAGTTGCACGAAACCTAGGAAGTGCTATTTCGGGATCTTTGCGTGCTGAATCATGTGAACATAGTCTACCACTGCGACTATGCGTTTTTTTTTTGTTTTTTTTTTTGCGAAATGTTTCCTTTCTTGCCCCACCGGGGAAAAAGGATGCCTTATCGCAGCTTATCTTTGCAAGTAGTGATCAAACAACAGAAAAAGGGCACAGCGTGCTAAAATCGCTTTCTAAAGCACGGCAT
Organism: Orbicella faveolata; assembly: GCF_042242905.1. NCBI lineage: Eukaryota > Metazoa > Cnidaria > Anthozoa > Scleractinia > Merulinidae > Orbicella > Orbicella faveolata. The sequence goes on along the minus strand of NW_028301536.1, from coordinate 17,870,819 downwards.
CAGAAATGAGGAATACTAGAATTCTCGGAGATGGAAGAAATAGTTCAAATTATAAAATACACAATACTCTTTCCCTCCATAGTTCTTTCTATACTTTATTCTCCAAATCCTCAGCTCTCCTAATTTTTAAATGTGATATGTTACAGCTCGAACTGAAAACTTAGTTTAACTGACAATGGCCTACTGTAAAGCTTGAAATTTAGTCTGCAGAGTAACAACAAACATCAAGTGTGTCTTATTGGAATTACCACCTTCCCTCCTCCTTTTGGCTTATTTTCCTTCAGAAAGCACCCCTTTTTTCAGGCCAGAAAACAAAGAAGTCATAGTCACCAGATTCCACTACATTACAAAGACAACGTTTTGACGGGATCTCAATTTTCCCAAAGGAAGCCATTACAATAGACGAAATTCGTTCAACTTTACACATTCTGCAACGCACAGTACCAGTACACTTGTTGTACCTATTTTTCCAGTGAACTGTAAGATCTTATACAAACAATGCTGTGGACACCCGATAGAATGCTTGTTTTTTTAACTCCCGCTGTTACATAACATTATTTTCCTAAATGAATAATTTATCTATACATCCTCAGTGTCTAGCTGACAAATACAGTGTGAAGTGTTCTGAATTCTTGCGGTTTCAAGGTGACACAGTATTTGTTGGATTTGGTTTGAGATGGCATAGGAATTGTGACTCGTCCCAGCTGAGGAGCCTGAGCCTTCTCTTGCAGAACCTGTATTAAAGAAAAAACAATATTATAAATAAAATACAATTTTAAAGCAAAGTTCGTTCATTAAATTAGAAAAAAATCGCAGCAGTGACAATCAGAATTTTTAAGAGAAAGACCGACCAACCGTTCAAACGAACGAATGAATGGCAGAATGAGTTGGTGATCAAATGAAAAAACGAATGAGCAAACGAACGAACGAATGACAGACAATGAATTAGTGATCAAAGGAAGTAACGTTCAAACGACAGACTATATGATAACCTCGTCAAACAAAGAACGATAATTAAAGGAAAGTTAAGGCTAATAGCAACACCAAAATGATTACCTTAGAAAAGGTTGGCGACAGGAATGACGAAAAGGAACTGTGGGACGTTCCTCCTGGATACTCCGCTGCTATCAACTTTTGTATTTTGCCTTGGAGCTGGAAGGAACAATAAAGAGGTAAGTTTGAAAATCAGTAAAACGGCAGACTTTAATTTTTAACTAATTCGCTAAATTTCATTCGTAATCTAGGACATCCCTTGTCTGCACCAGTTGATGAATTTTCATGCGCAGATAACATCACCTTCATCAAGGTGTCAGATATGAAATAGACGAACAAAAGCCCTTTACTAATAGGGTAAATAGCGACAGTTACAACAAAAAAATTTGGTCTCTTAAATTTTTTTTCCCCAAGGACACGGACTTTCTTTGAGCAGTACCTGGAACGTTTTTAAAATTACATTTATTGTTCACCCTTACCAACCTACCAACCATCCACAAACGAATAAAATAAGCGCTGAAAAACTATCTCGTTTTCTTCGGTTTCACAACACACGTGATTTATAACCAACATGGAGTTCACGCGAGGCTCACCTCTTCTTTCTGTCGTTTAAGATCGCGTAAAATAGCCGCTCGCTCCACCAGATCATTAGCTGGGGTCAATTTACTGAGTGCAGGAACTGACCCTGTTTGAAAGGAAACCATGAAAAGTTACAAACGTTTAGAACTACTGTGAGACTACAGAAACTTGCAAACAGGTAGCATCCATAACCACGATAATGTTAATTACTTCTGGACATTGCGTTTACCTCCCCACCCTTAAAACGGCTTGCAGCTGGTTCTCGAAATACAGGCCACGATTGGCGCATCTGCGTGAGGACGGTTTTTAGTCGGCCGGCTCAAATCTTTAACTCCCTTATTTGTTAGCGACTTTATATTATCACCTTGTCAATACAAAGATAACTCTGAACAGGATTCAATTCACTATAACTGGTTTGGAAAAGCGCATAGAGCGGTTTTCAAGCGATTTTCAATTAAGCGTCGTAAAACCAAAACCAAACAAGTTACTTACCAATTCGATAACTCAGCCAATCTCAATCTTAGAAAAACCAAAACCAAAACCAAAGTAATTGCCTGATTACTTTCGACAATCAATTGAAAACCGCTCTCAATGAAGTATCGTAAACCTACAACCAAAGTAATCACTCTGGTCAATCGTAAAGGACACAGACAATCCAATGAACCAATCAAAACTCGACGTAATTACATGTAGCTGATGTAAAGTCTGAGAAAACGTTCGTGAGCGAGTCACGATTGGTTTTGGTTTGACTTCAGATTGGATGAAAAAGTGGTGCGAGTTCATTAAGCCAATCGTGTAACGTTTTAATGCAAAACAAAGTACTATTCGACACTCGGGTGAAAACCGCTCTATACTGACAAAAGAAATGTACAGTTATTTGCAATCGCTAGTTAATCTACTCACCAGGTTTTCTGTTAGAAATGTCAACCACTTTTGGAAAGGCACTCATCTTTTGCAGGTTCTGGTAACGGAGAACAAACAAGTGACATTAAAGTTAATACTTTGAAATAGAACTTATACTGTTTTCAGTTCACTTCTGGGAGTTTGTAGCTCTTGTTATTATTAAGGTTCTTAGTTCGTGTCATTCATTACTAAGAAAGTTGAAAATAAAAAAAATACCAACATGTCATCACAAACGACAGTAACATTTCCGACAGCTCTCACCTCAAGCAATTTGTTGGTTTCTCTTGTGACCGAGTTGAGGCTTGGTACCGAGTCTTTCATCTTCTCGCTAGCTGATTGGTCGATTTGCTGCCCCTCGGACGTTTCAGAGCGTGGCTGAATCCTGGGTGGTACGTATATTTTTGGTAAATCATCCAGCTGTTCCTATGATCACAAGAAATAGAATACGAGTGAGACCAAAGGAAAAGCAACGTTAAAGCTAAACCAAGCCTTTGAATCGGGGCGAAGTGACTACCTCCGGTCCCTAACAATTTGCCAGTACCCATTAAAGAAAGGTAATGCTGTGAGTGTTGCCAGTTATCTTGCTCAAGGGACAAAGAACGAGACACGCCAATGACAAGGGAGATGATCACGACGACGCAAAAAAAGTTTAGTTCTTCGTTGTTTAGATAAAGCGTATTTTACGTAACTTCTCTCAAAATTTTGCACACGTGGAATGTCACGAAGAATTATTATCGCATTGTGCCGTTTGACGGATGGCGAGCCAGAATTTTTTTTTTTTCCATTTGACATCGTACCTTCAACTGCTGACTCTTAAGGCGTATATTTTCGTTCCTCAGATGTTTCAAAGCGATCTTCAGTGAATCCACCTGTAAAACAGTCATCAAACAAATACCGCTGAAAAAATACAGCAAGCTCAATTACGATGAGTTTTGTTGTCAACCTGATTGGCCTTACCTCTGTTTTGTATGAGAAATGTTTACCTGTCTGAGTTTATTACTAGCGCTGCAAACGAAAATCCAAAACAAAACACAAAATGATATCGAGAAACGCAAGAAGTAGCTCTGTTCTCGGTCCAAACCGTACTTAAGTCCACAAAGAATTCAATTTGCAGTTTCATTTGTTCCATCATCAACGTTGACTTGCCTTTCATTTCTTCTCACTGACCCATACCTAGCTGAGCTCTTCTTTTTAACGCTTCTTATCTTCATAACAACGAAGTTACGAGTGATTGCGGCAATAAGGGGGGCTGGTTCCGCCGACGCAAGAGCCACATGTGAATAACAGGAGATGTAGCCTGCGAATGCAGACGTATTTCGGCTGTCGCTAGTCTCCGCCGAAAAATAACGTCTGCGAACCCGAGCCAGGAAACGATTTCCGTGACGTAGGAATTCTAAGCCAATCAGAGTTTAGCCCAAACAGCCCCAGAACTACTGCGCGAGGTATTCGTTGCGAGGAGCACTCGAGTTTAATTCTATCATTGAATCTGATTGGCCAAAGAGAAAACAAAAGTCATTACGTCACAGAAATCGTTTCCTGGCTCGGGTTCGCAGAAGTTATTTTCGGCGGAGACAAGCGAAAGCCGGAAATACGTCTGCGTTCGCAGGCTACAGGAGATGCCATACTAAGTAAATTAAATTACCTGAGCGAGTATTATTGGTGAGTCCTTGATCACCACCTGTACAGGCTGTTGACCCGTCCCTGGGCCACCTCTTAGGGGAGAACTTCCACCGCTCTTAACAGCAGCTGCGCCTGATAGGGAAAGAGAGGAGCATAACAGTTACGCATAGCAAGGAAAAGGGAGCTGGCAATTTCTTAAGGATAAGTCAACTATATAGTTCTGAAAAATCTATACCGCGAATAACAACCCAACATTTCAGAAGTACACAGTGGTCCTGTTCAGAAAATCTCATAAAACAACTTTACTACCCTGTGGTAAATTAAAAACCTTCCAAAGTAGTTGCACAAAGAGGATCCAGTTAGTGAGACAAGTCATTCGAAAAAATTCGTAGATCTCAAAACAGGAGTCGGAGGTATGACCTTCCGCGCAAAGGTCAGCAACTCTCTCAACTGAGTAAATCTGAATGAATCTCTGTACCTGCTACAACAGCCGCGATACTGGACGACGAAGAAGCATGGCGGGCGAGGTCAGCCAAGAGGGACTTCTTTGAATACGCGTCTAAACGTTTTTTCATGTCAACTTTCTCTCGCTCCAGGTTGTCGATGTCGTTTTGAAGTGCATCCATGGTTTCTTCAAATTCTCTGAAAAAAGAGAGCGAGCCCCCGAGATGCATTACAATTGAAAGATTCACTGACAAAAAGATATTAGCTAGGTGTGCAATAACATCGCTTGATGCCCAATTCACTCACCATGTTCGAGTAACCAACACCCCACTCCCTTTCATATGAAGATTGATCTTGAACTCGGACATTATTTTCTCTTAAGACGGGAGTTAACACAAAGGCCGTATTTTTGCTGGGTATAATGGTTTGAATGCAAATATCTCGTTCACGTTTCCAGCAGTGAAAAATCTCTCTGCTCATTTCACGTAGCTACGTTTTGGGCTGCTTTGTAAATTTTTTGGTGATTTTTGGGTATATATGGGGATAAATAGTTTTTCTCAAAGGATTAGTAAAATTTATGGAAATATAAAATTTTGAAGATTTGATGGTGTTTTAAAATTAGAATTTGAAGTTAGAAATTGGTAGACGTACACTAAACAGTTGCCCACCAACTCGGGGAGCACTTTTGGGGGCAATCAACTGTCTGGTGGTGTTCCAAACCCCTTTTTTTCCTTTTAATCCCTCTTTAAACTTCCTAAAATTTCACTTCAATTGATGTGCCTGCCATTCTTCCTATCCTCACAGAACTCGCATTAACCCAACTGTGCGGCAATCACAGAGTGGAGAATATATATTCTAGGTTGGCTCCGATAAGGTTCAAAAGACACGAAGCTATATTACAGTCCACACTTACTTTTCCTTTCTTTGTAGGTCCTCAGTAGCTTGTTCCATTTTACGATTTGCTGATTCAACTCGTGCGTCAGCCTGTAGAGATAATATATACTGCCTGTCAGCTCATGTTCGTCTTCATACATCTTTCTTTTTCAGCCCATACACACTGTACAAAGTTAAGTGATTGTTACTGCATTTCTCTGAAATTTTTTTTAGTCGCTCGTTGCTTTGAGGTGGCGTTTTTCGAGTTCTCTAATTGGTTGGGAAAAATTGACCTAACTTCCTCTAGTCAGAAAAATCAACTACCATTATAGATCTGCAATGCGTGCAAATGGCCACGGCTACATAGCCAATGTTTACAATGCTAGGTAATATAATATTTACGGACGTCTGGTTAAAAAAAGCCAATAGCAGAAGAACGGCCAATTACTGGAACAAAATCAAAACCGATCGCATGATCAGTTGCTTGTGAGAGCATTTAACAAGAAATATTAAAAGTGATGTTAATCAACATTCAGATTTCGATGTATCCAACATCATTATGAAGACTGAAAGTTCGTTAAATGTATCAAAATCAAAACAGGTTGTAATTTTACTGTGCCCTACGGACCTCTCAGTTGCTTCAGTTACCTATAAAAGAACTTTACAAACACTTAAAATAATTGTTTCCCTCATAAAAGCTGAGTCGTAGGTTATCACTAGAATCACAGAGTAATTGTAAAGCAGGTTTTCATTCTAACCTCTTTGTTGATATTCTCAAGACGCTTCTCCAGCAGTCCAATTCTAATATTCGCCTGACTCAGTTCTTCATTCTGACAACAGAAAGAAAAAAGAGCAATACTTAGACAAGCACTCGCATCACGTCATCCACCTCAGTTGCAAGCTTGCCACGTCGATTTGATAAACTTTATCATAATAGATTAAAATTAAAAGCTTGTAGCTTGTGGATGCGTGTATTATAACAAATCATAAGCCTTGTCAGCACTGATTGCTATGTATTTCTTAGTCTGAGAATTAGTCGATACATCAAGACGATATCCCAAACTGCCCAGTTGACATTTTTTTTTATTCTCTCAATTGTTTGCTTGAAGACTACTTGTGTCCTCTCAAGTAAAGAGGCCCATCACCGGCGGAAACTACAAGATCACGTCATTTTGCAAAAACAACAAACAAACAAATCTTCAGGCCTGGGTTGTTCGAAAGGTGGATGACGCTATCCACCGGATAAATCACTATCCAGTGGATAGCGTAGTTTGCTTTGTTGACACTTATCGAGTGAATAGCGATTTATCCATTGGATTTATTACAACTGGGGCCCGAGCACTAAGGACACTTTCCCAATTACTCCTTTCACTGTCATACCTTAAGCTTCATATTTTTCTTGAGATCCATGAACTCGTTTTCTTTCTGAAGAAGTTTCTCCTCCACACCGGCTGAGTCAAACAGTTCTGACTTGAAGGCCTTTACTCGCTGAAGATAAGGCGGGTCCATCTAAATCACAGACATGTCATCTGGTTAGTTACAACAGGTTTAGCATGCTCGCACGCTACAATGGGCAACGCAATCAAGAGTTAGTTTCAACCAAAGGCTTGTTTGTGAAGTATATATGAAATAATTCATATTTGAACTGCGGTAGTAGATGAAAGTGAAGTATGATCATCGCAGTAAATTTTTTCCAATTTAAGCAACTGGAAAGAAGAAGCCTGAAAAAAATCAGGGCTTCAACGGGACTCGAACCCGTGACCTCCGCGATACCGGTGCGATGCTCTACCAACTGAGCTATGAAGCCACACATTGGGAGCGAGGTCAATTAATTGAGTTCATATCTTCCCGTGAGTGAAATGATGTGAAGTATATATGAAATAATTCATATTTGAACTGCGGTAGTAGATGAAAGTGAAGTATGATCATCGCAGTAAATTTTCCAATTTAAGCAACTGGAAAGAAGAAGCCTGAAAAAAAAAAAAAATCAGGGCTTCATAGCTCAGTTGGTAGAGCATCGCACCGGTATCGCGGAGGTCACGGGTTCGAGTCCCGTTGAAGCCCTGATTTTTTTCAGGCTTCTTCTTTCCAGTTGCTTAAATTGGAAAATTTACTGCGATGATCATTCTTCACTTTCATCTACTACCGCAGTTCAAATATGAATTATTTCATATAAACTTCACATCATTTCACTCACGGGAAGATATGAACTCAATTAATTGACCTCGCTCCCAATGTGTGGCTTCATAGCTCAGTTGGTAGAGCATCGCACCGGTATCGCGGAGGTCACGGGTTCGAGTCCCGTTGAAGCCCTGATTTTTTTCAGGCTTCTTCTTTCCAGTTGCTTAAATTGGAAAATTTACTGCGATGATCATACTTCACTTGCAAAGGCTTGTTTGTTATCCACTGTGTGTGTGGTCACAGGACGCCAAGACCTAACTACCGGCTGCGAGGAAGACTAGTTACTTCCGGTTATCAATAGTCTAATGTGGTGTGACATGACTGCAAGAGATTCATGTTACACAACGGCGATTAACAGCCGTATTGTGTACGTATCATACCTTAGATTCCTCCTTAGGTTCAGCATCATAATCACCTTCTTGCATTTTGGTCACAAACGAGTACAGGAAAGAGATGACTTCGTGGAAAGTTTGACTGGAGGAAGAAGAAAGGAAAATTGATATCTGTCACAATGAACTTCTTCATAGAGTACAGTGCTTGAGTTCACACCAAACTTCATATTGCAATGCTATTGTTAACCGCTTTGTATCAATTTTACTTGGTTCACCTTGTAAGCGTCAGTTCACTCTTCTCTTAACAACGATAAAAGCTTTTGAAGTCGCTAACATTTTACTAAGAACTTAAAGTCGTTAATTAATAACAGCAGAATTCAACTGACCTAACAATATCCCTACATGGAACTTCATCTGTCTCAAACACCAACACTGCAACATCACTGGCCATCTCATCAAGCTGACCACTGAGCAGGTTTTCATTGTCTGTAGAAGCCAGTCACTGATTAACATCTAATTTACCCGAGATACTAAGCTACTAAACCGTACCATAGGAAGAAAGGTTGGGTGCAGTTAGCTAATACTCCCCTCTGATCAGTGCGGCTTGGGTTTGATTTCCGGTTGTCTTGGTATGTGAGTTGGGTTTGTTGTTTGGTTGTCCAGTTTTCTTCCCTCCACAACTACTCTAACTCGATTGTAACCTATGGGGCCTATATGAATAGCAGATGTGGCTGATGGCGTTCCTCTCTAATGGTGCAGTTGTAGGTGCATTATGTAAGTTAAACATACAGCTCCTGTATACCCGCTTTTGGAGCTGAGCGTGCATTATTTTTTCTATAGTTGCACGGCTGGGAATTATAGAGCACGGATATATGTCTCAGATGTCGTGTTGCAGAGCAACCACCGCCCCTTGTCAGATGTAAATATTTTGCTTTTTCATGCTTATATTTAAAGCACAATAAAATAGTTCCTATGTTTTCCAAGAAACTAATGCACTTAAAAAAAAAAGGTCCAAAAAACTGCTGAACGCAATCACGTTTCACTTGTGTATCCACCAGCAGTATAAGATTGCCCACATGTGGAACCAGTTACCAGCTATCACCAAATCCTCGACCACTTTGGCACAATTTCGTTCTCGTTTGAATGGTGTGGAGTTTGCAGGGTGCCAGTGCATGAACTGTATTTTCTAACTCAAATTTTTAATATTAGGACAAGTTGCTTGTAGGAATATTTTATGTTTTAATTCCGGATTTATCTTAGCGAATATAGTAGTTGTAAGTAGCAATGTTGTTGTAGATAGTCGTGCGAATTTGTCATGAGCCCCTGGCTCGGGAGATCGGGCAACCACTCCCTACGTTTACGACTTAAAATAAAGTTACCTTACCTTACCTTAGCAGTTGTTTTAGACCTCAAGCGTGCATTATTTTCTTAGAGAACATGGAACACGATGTTCTATTTGGTAACTCAAACATGACCAATTGCATACTTTATTTTTAATTTACAATACTGCAATATTGATCCCTAGCCAGGCTTGTTCAAAACCCGATTAAGCTAACCCAGGATTTGCCAAATTAGAATTTCAGTTTTAAATTTTTCGGTGAGGTTTTCCGTTTATATTGTTTGTCCTCCGGTTTTGAGCTAGAGTAACGTCAAACTACACAAAACATAAACTGTGAAAAACATTTTTGTAAAAGAAAAATTAATATTTTGATTAACTTTTGTATATCTGAAGTATATCCGATGAAATAGATGTCTAGCAAGTCAGCAGAACTTTCTTACCAGCTAAACTAGAAGCCTTCTGTGCCACGGCCGCAGCTAGCTCCTGGCAAAACCTCAGTTCCAGGTTTTGTTGCTTGGCGCAATCAATCAGTGACTCTTGGACCTGGAAAATACAAAAACACGCACGTCTCAAACACAATACAACACAATAGCTGCTTGAAATTACTGATAAACAATAACAGGAGAAGACACTTTGGAAAGCGTGCGTACTGACTGGTTGAAAGCCATGCTTTAGTATATATAAACTTTATCTGATACTAACAGGAGTCAGAGTAATTCCAGAGTAACAAAATAAATCAAGGGTACAGCCAGGTAATCATGCACACCAAAGTACGCATTGATACAAACCTTATCAGAAAACGACAGGGTACTGCTCCGATCCTCTGGCATTCTAATTTTGATCTGTAAGACAAAGTTAAGATTAGATTTAAGAAGTCATAGGCCATGAGCACACTTAAGCTATAGTTCATAAAAACGGGATGCTAGTCTATAGTAAGAAGCCTCCAGCATTTTGTCAGGTTGGCAAAACAATGCGTGAGTACCCTCTAGGGGATTCACATGTCAAAGGGGTGGGCGTGCTTGTCTGAAAATTTGAATTAAGCCCCTAAGGGAAACCATTGTTAGCGTGGTTCAGTGGGAGTGCTCCAGGGGAGTACCCATTCATACTCGTTGGTGAAGAGAAGAACTGTGAGTACAAAGTTAATGCGTTTCAATTTGATACCAGCTTGTAATAAATTATTTTACAAGTTTTTGAAATTTTCAACCTACCTTTCTACATAACTGCTGGATTTCAACATTTCTCAGTTCCATATCTTGGACAAGTTCGCCAAAAGCACTTCCTTCATCACAATTCTAAAAGAATAACTCATAAAGTAACTAAGATCTTGGCAATATCCTACTCAACATCTTAGACAACATCCTAGTCAAATTTGGAAACAGTTCAATTCATAAAATTTGCAATTCTTTTTCGTCCAATTATATTCAAATTGGACAGCATGTAGTCCTATTATACACACAAATTAATTACTACACGTCTCGTTCGTCTTTGAAAGTTTGGTAATTTGGATTTATCCTAAGAAACACACCTTAGTAAACTGTTTCAGTCTCTCGATCTCTATGGTTGCACCTTCTGTGCCAGCTGTAAAGATCCTCAGTTCATCTGCTAAGAACTCAGAATGTGACACAGGGTTACCAGCCAGGTGGAAACGAACCATAGTCTGAAAAACAAATCGGTTGACACACACCGAGGGGTGGGCACAAGAGAGCTGTAAAGGATTGAAGACCAGTGCAAGGAAAAGTACCATTCTGGTAGCTCTGGTATAGATAGTTTCATTATAAAATATGAGATACTATGCGCGCTCTCATTGGTTAATAGGTGTGTTGAGATGAGATTATGTAAACACGGTTGTGACGTTTTAGATTCGCGTGTTTTTTGAGAAATATTTCATAAAAGCAGTAGAGTACTTTCTCCGTGTTAGCCTCATCTAAACACTTGGGGGGTTGGGAGAATCCTTAAAAGTTATGCAAAACCTTAAATACATCTCAGGTTTGCATAACTGTCTCGAATTCCCCAAACCCTCCTTGAGTTTGGATGGGGCTATGCAAACACAGAAAAAGTGCTCCATAGGTTAATTAGTGTGAATTAAAACAATGCGGTGCACGTCACAAGTAGTATGAAGATTGTACAAAAATTGTTTTAAAAAATTGATTTGATAATGACGCACCACACTGCAAAGGCAATTAACCTAAACTGGATTGATTGCCCTCACGGATAAAGTATGAGTCACTGCAACCTGTTTAGATCCTAAACAGTGTTGACCATCCATACTTTGTGGCAGCTTTGTGGCAGTTTTCTAATATTTTCCCATTATATTGAGGCCATCTATTTCTTCTTTCATGTAAGAGCAGCTCAAAAGTCACATACGATTAATAATGGTAAGAGGACTGAGTGGAGTCCAATTCGGTCTGTAATCATACGAGTAATTAACAAAATCGGACGACCGCGAAGCGGGAGTCTGATTTGTTAATCACGAGTATGATTACAGACTGAATTGGACGACACGATGTCCTGTTACCAATTAATCAAAACTATGACAAAATTCGAGAAACGAACAAACCATCGATTGAGCGCTGAACGATTAAACGTCGTTATGAATGCTGAAAAACACAGCAGTTTACTCAACAAAGTGCACCGCAACAGCGCGCGCAAAATGACGCGTACTGTCCAATTACAAGCATGACGCGTATACACTGTCCAATTAATGCTCAAATCGGGCTGCTGATAGCCAATCACGTTCGAGAATTTTGTTATAGTTTTGATTAAGCATGACATTTGGATACTTACGGTGTAATAATGAATTGCCTTCTCCAAAGGTTCCATGGCAACTGTATCATCCAACTATCATAACAAACAAGAACAATGTCACTGAAACTACTGCAATGATATACTTACTATCCTGTATTTAAAACAACTGATGAAAAGAGGTGATACTAAGCTTGTAACATCAGTCCTGAACAGTCAAACACCATCGCTATAGAGCAATTGGTAAAAGCCGACAGTTGGTAACACGTTGGTATTATGTGTCTACTGACAGTCAGTTGACAGCTTACCAACAGCTTAAAGTTGGAGCCATGTTTAACAGTTACGGAGCAATCTTTGCTGATGTGACAGTACATGTACTTTTTACATCTCCCATTTAGAAATTAACCCAATTAAAACAGGAAGAGTGAGCAGAATTTCGTTATGGTATCAAGTTTGAAAATAAACAGTTCAAATGCTTCTTCAGATGATGTATTCACTGCTGCTTTTACAGCTGTGCATGTAGGTGTGTGACAAATCTTGCCATACAGTAATTTAATATCTGTAAGGCCTAGTTCAGAACAGCAACGCAACGCCATAACAACATAAGGAGGATGCTGTTATGTTTGTAGTGTGAACATCCCGACATATTAACATGTAATGGCAACATAACAGGATGACTGAGCATGTTTTTATGCCGATGTTCACTTAACCGATATAAGCGATTATGTTGTTTTGTCATAATGTCATTATGCCACTGGTGTGAACTCGACCTAACAAGATATTGCATTTTTTTCATACAGTCATGTATTTACAGGTTTGGCAGAATTCATTTAAAAACAAATTTATGCCAAATTTATTTGGAGATTAAAATATAAGCCACAAATAAAGTCTGTAATTAATATTTGGCTGGTGACAAATTTCTTTCGCCAGAAAGAGGAAGGAGGGAATGCAGTCATTGATTTTAGGTTTGTCATTTACCTGGTCTTTCTTGAACAAGTCAATCAGTACATCCACAGCTCTTTCATGAGCTGCTAGTTCTGGGTATATTCCAACCAGTTTATTGAAGAGACCAGGATCACAGCTATCGAGAGCCCTGCAAATGAACAAATTAACATGACATACAAATCAATAACTCGGGCTTCACTGCATTCAGTATGATCCAGCTTCCAACTTGAAGATGATAAAAGTAGACTAAGTGCCATAGCAAATTTACAAAGTGCAAAACAACCCCGTGATTTTTTTTACCTTTCAATATTTCTGACAACTGCCTGTAGAGTAGCAAGTTGATAAATGAGTCCTGCAGCAAAACTAAGTCCTTCCCCAGCTTCACCATGAATCTTAACAGTCTCTTCAAGGCATTCTGCTATCTCATACTGTATAAAAAATTAGGACATTCAATGAATGACTGAGTTGTGAACACAAATCCTGTAAAAAAAACTTGGGGAAAGTGAAGAAAGTAGTGTCTGGAGATGGGTTAAACAGGATCAAGTAAATAAGTACCAACAGTAAGATCAACAGATGTCTATTTTTTTGGGTCAGTTGTTGGCCTACTTAACACTGTTGGCTGACTGTTAGTAATGTGTCTGTGACATGTCCGCTGACAGTTGGCTAACAGGTTACTGACAGCCGAAAATGGTAGCCATTGTTCACTAGTACCAAAAGCTTTATCCATAATTTAAGTATTCATGATGGCAAATCACTTGAAATCATACAGAATACATACATAACATTACATAAAGTTAACCTTATTGATCCATGGTTACTTTTATTACCACAAGGACAGGTTTTTTTACCTTTTGTTTAAGTTGTGATTGAAGCAAGTCAGTCTTAAAACTCAGCCGCGGAATAAGTAACAGTAGCAAGACACTTTCATTGTCACCTGAATAACAGCAACATAGCTTTCATCAAATTTCAAAATGCACATTAGCATTTTCAGATAAATAAATAATCAAGAAATCAGAGTGTCCTTTCTTTTTATGTCTTTGTTAGCTATAAGTACTTTGACATCAAGACCATATTATTTATAAAGTCAGGCATTGAAATTTGGTGCTATAAAAATGTGTTTTATTATATAAACACAAATGAAATATCAGGTGAGCTTTCGCATAAAAACATGATATCTTCACATGTGAAAAGATTGCTGTTACCATGGTAATATAATCAATTGCACCTTTTGTAGTGAACATTAAATGGTTCGTTATTTCATTGGTGTTGATATAATAAATAGAACATTACATGGCTGTTTGGAGATACAAAATTTCTGTTCTCATGTTGAAAAGTATTTCGCTAAAGATATTCAACTCTCGATGTTTCAGTTCAAGATTGTACACCATATTTTACCCACCAATGCTGCATTACATAAATTCGGTATTAAAGAGCACGACCGCTGTCATTTATGTGCTGAAAAGCAAACAATTACACATCTCTTCGTAACTTGCCCCAACGTCCAGCTGTTTTGGACAGAGTTTACTGATTGGTGGTACAGAAAAAACAATACTGTAATCACGCTCTCTGAAGCACAAATACTTTACGGCATCACAGACACCGTGCCTCTGTGTCTCGGTTTAAACCTCTGTACAATAATTGCAAAATATTATATTTACACCGCTTCAAAAAATGAGGAAGATTATTTCTTAGACGCTTTCTTGGCTATCCTTAAAAACAAAATAGAAATAGAAACTAGCAGAGCAAAGGTGCAAGTTAAACTGTAAATATAGCTAAATATACTGTAAATTGTCGCTTTTTTGTCATTTTTTTTTTTGTTTTTTTTTTGCAGTTTTCACTAGTTCTAGTAACCGTAGTAAAAGTTTGTAGTAATTGTCCGCGATTAAAAAGTAGTGTAACGTAAGCGGTTTAAATAATACTGTTGTTTCGTCAAGCATTGTAATTAGAGCAAGTTGTAATTAGCGTAAGTAGCTGTATTGTTGTAGTTTTATACGTAGTTTTTTGTAATTAATAATGTAAGTATGCATGCTGTAAAAAATAGATAATTAATAATAATAAAAATAAATAAATAAATAAATAAATTAAAAAAAAAAAAAAAAAAAGTATTTCGCTTGTTTGCTGTACTCGCTCATGAAATATTCTTCAACATGAGAAGAGAAATTTCATATCTCTGCGTGGCTGTGTAATATCCCCTAATTATTATGGTTATTATCATTGTGACACAAACTGAATGGATTCCATAAACCAAACATTTATTTTTAACACAGAATACTTGTTCATTTTCCCTCACCTCCTCTCCTTAAGAATGACTCAGGCATAAATGAGTGAAGCATTTTAACCTGTTCATTTGCCTGCTGAATTTCAAACTTTCTTAACTCATTCTCTATTGTCTGTAATAAAAAGGTGAATAAGAATTTAAATCTAATATGGAGAGTTTCAAATTTATGGCAAGACCAACACCAGTAAAACACAGATATCCAAACAACAATCCTCAAAATGTTAAATACTGGGAAACCTATTCTTACATCCTAATTTTGAGAAAAATTTGGGTCTTATGTTGTGCATCAGTACTAAGCAGCATTCATGTATATATGTTTTTAGTTGTTTTAAGAAAA
Organism: Orbicella faveolata; assembly: GCF_042242905.1. Taxonomy (NCBI): domain Eukaryota; kingdom Metazoa; phylum Cnidaria; class Anthozoa; order Scleractinia; family Merulinidae; genus Orbicella; species Orbicella faveolata. The sequence goes on along the minus strand of NW_028301536.1, from coordinate 17,855,253 downwards.
ACATCATGGCAAGACTGAAACAGGCAGAGGTGTATTCTTGTCCCAACCCAAATAAACAGATAATATTATGTCTTAATTATAAAAAACTAATAAATAGGAAAAGAAATGACCAGTTTAAACAATTAACTAGTTCGAAAAAAGAAGCAAAAAAACCTAGCATGAGATTAAAATACAACAGTAAGGTTTTACCTAGCCCATTACCATAAAGTGTAGTAATGTTTTTGACAGTTAATTACCTTTGTAAAAGTTTTCAATTCAGCAGCCTTGACCTTGAAGTCAATCATTTCAGGTGAAGGGATGTCAATGATCTTTTGTTTCTCTGTGTCTTCTTGCTGTACCTGCATAACTCTGTTGTTTTCCTACAGAAAAAAAAAACAAACATATCAACATTTTACTTAGAATGCTACATCTAAATTTTGCATCTCTGGCATGTTACATGATTATGATCAAGCAGTTTGATAGAATGAATATCGTATTCTATCAGTAACATTTTGCACTACTTTAATACTGTATCTGTATTTCACAAAAAGTCAGTTTGTTTCAAATAGACTGGTAAACTGTTAAGTGTGAACCTGACAAAGATAATACAAGCTGGGAAGGGGTGAAGGGTAACCCTGTGATGAACTAGCATTTCAGCCAGGGGAATAGAAATACTCCCTACCACTTCATGAATTTATCAGTTACTGGCAACACATGACATGCTAGATTGAGACTGCCTTAAGATTTAACTTTGCACCCATAATTTAAATGGCCCTCACCTGCAATTTTGCCACCAAGTCCCTGAATTTAACAATTGTTTGCTGGTGATCTCCTATACTTTCCTGTGCTGCCTCCAGTTTACGTTCCATCTAAGAAAGAATAAAAAAAATACGATGCAAAAACCAAACCTACAGTCAAGACTGTAAGCCCAAAGAGGAATGATGTTAACTCTATGTAAATTGTGACTCGTTCTATTGTAGGCAAATTCAAACTGAAACCCACTGACTGGGGTGAAATCCTTGCAAATTTCACCCGTTTGATTTTTGTAACCCGATAGCTGTAGCAAATTTTGATTACAATGTCAACAATTTTGTTCAAAAATATGTACCTTATTTCTTCCAACATCTGACACATGTACAAAACTACATTGCAATCCAAATTTTTCCAAAGGTCGAGTTTTGTGTTTAACACAAAAGCAACCCATTGTTCACTCAAAAAGCATAAAAGAAAAACAAAATAGATAATAAGAATAATATAGTTTCCATAAGACTTATTAAGTCTTCCAAACAAATTTTTTAGCTAATTAACCACATAGCTTTTGACCACACCAAGTGGTTAAAATTCAAATTGATGATTGTGGTTTGTCTGCAGAGAGCTGACCACGAACAAACAGGATTACCTCACGAAGTTTATTGTTATTCATCTCCAGTTCTTCCCTCAAGTCATGTTCTGTTTGAATATGATTCTCTTCTAGTTCCTCATTCAGATCTCTAAGAGCTTCCTATTGAGTGGAAGGAATTAAATTGTTTTTCATGACATTAATCATGTTTGTAGCTGTTTCCTGCCACTTGTGGCATGTGCAACAAAATTTTAAAACACATTCAATGAAATATAATAGTGTGAGTACCTCCTTTCATCCACTTATTAAACTATTCTCATATTCAAAGGATTCAAGTGTAGGATTTGATCAATGTAAGAAATTCCATTCTTATGACAGCTTTACAGAGATCCCTGTCAATGACTTTGATTGGTTGTAATGAACTTCAATTTGGAATAACTTTTGTGCACAAGCGATATTTCAGGAAAAACTGGAATTGCATGCAACACTCTCTCCTAGAGTTAGTAAATAAAATTAATATGGATATGCCATCAGCACAGAATTCTTTCTGTTGAAGACAACCTTGACTCCTCTCAAGTGGAGAAGAAATTGAGCACAAGCCTGTGAAGAGTGGCATCTACTTACTTGTTACAAACATTGCTACTATGTAGGTAGTTTATGACATCAGTGGCAAAACTCACCAAGTCAGCAACATTCTCTCTAAGAGTCCTGATTTCCTCTTCCAATGTTAAATTATTATCAGTGAGAGTTTCCACCATCTCCTCAGCTCCCAATGCAGTGTCAACCTAGCATTAGTAACAACTAATATGAGAAAGACATTCCTCTGTCTGTGATCAGGGCTGTATCTAATAACAGAATAACCGAGACACTTGCCTCAGTCATTTTTGTTTTGTTTTTGTTGTTTATAGTTGTCATAAACACCCTAAATACCTAGGAAGAGAATTAAATTTTAACCATGGACACTGCCTCAGTCATAATTTTGTACGGCTATAGCCATGGTGATACAGAGTGACATACCAAAAAGCAAATTTTGGTTTTTCTGGCACAACATGTGAATGAGAAAAGAAAATCGCAATGTGAATGGACACACCTGTTCTTTGAGTTCAGCCAAAGAACTTTCAGCTTCCTGAAAAGGAATTACTTGAAATATTAGTAAACCTCTAAGTAATGAACTCTATAATTTAGACCTGTACTGGTTGAGTTTTCAAAATCTTTTTGAGCACATTTTAACTAGTAATAACCTGTAGAGCTTCAGAGAGCCTGTCTCTTTCATTTTGTAGCAATGTGTTTCCACTCTGCAGGTCTTTGACCTGTTTCTGCAATGCCTGCATCTCTGATTTGTCACTTGCTTGGACCTCTTTAAGCCTGAAATTATAAAATAATAGCAGAGTTACCATAATCACTTGTTCATATCAAAATACTATATCAATACATTTGGCTTACATCACTTTTGACAATGTTGCCCTACTGGATCTTATTTACTAGTCAATGTCAATATTATTTGCAACATGCACCAGGTCCTATTAAAATGGTTCAGTTTTAGCCCTGGTTTAAATTGTTTGAAACCAGTTTCTAACATTTTTCTTTCAGACTAGTTTGATTTACATCAAAGAAGAATGGGAAGGGGAAGGGGAGTCTGGGACCAATAACTTGTTAGACCAACATATATGGGAAAATTTGTAACAATTGCTTGCATGACTTAGGGGAGATGAAGGTGGACTACAAAGTCAGAGGTTCAGTTTTTGAATCTAGTTGAGTACAAAATGACAAAAAAGACACCTGTAGTAGTATGGTAAATGTTGGGAGTGGGTGGGGATTTGATATGGCATTCTAGTGGGGGTAGGGTAGAGTAAGGGACTGAGAGTGTGGTGGATTTGAAGGAGAATCTGAAATTAAAAGGAAAAAAATCAAGAACTGCATGTGACTTTATTTAAGGTTACAGTATACCTTCAGGGGTGTCTCGCGCGCAAGCGATGTAACGCGTGCAGTTTAAGCTGTAGATACCTAAACCCCTATATCAAATTAAAGTTTATGGAGCTGGCTATCAAACTACACCAACAATTTTGAAAGAAAATGAATTGTGGAATTTTTCACGACCACTAAATGCGAGCGCCCGAATCACCTTTCGAAAGCTACAAGTCAAAGCGAATTTCGTTTTTCGCCAATTTAATTTTTTCCTCGGTTTCAGGGCTCAAAGTGCTTAAAAAACGTGTCTGCGTTTTAGCATATTCGATTGCAGTAAAAAGTTACAGAACATTTTCGAAATAGGATTAAAAAAATGTGGAGTGATCGTACAAAAATCGCTCTCGAAGAAAAAGTATTTCGAAATTAACAATTCCCAGACACGCTTTTGTAGTTTATATGTTAAACTAGCCACTCTCCAAATTTAATAGAAATTGAACAAATTCTCTTTGAGTTATAACTCTTTAAAGTGTCTGCTTCAAGTGAAAAAATTTATTCGAGAAAACAGCGCTAAGAAAAATTTTCTGCTTCACGAACAAACTCCGCCCACAAATGCCTTCAACTGGGTTCTCAGGTAACTAAGCCAATCAGTGCAGGGAAAGTTTACTGCCATTAACCGCCTGGTGAAATTTACGCGCGAATCTCTAAAAAACTCTTGTGTTTTGCAATGCGCTCAAGGAACCGAAGGCAGAGAGATAATTTTTCTGTAGCTCGGTTTTTCTTGAAGCTGGTCTGGCAAAATGGGGAAGACTAAAAAGGATACGAACGCTAGAGTGGCTGAGCGAAGGAAACAAACAAAAGACAGCGCGGAGAGCAACTGTGTGTGGGCAACTGTGCATGGATAATATTTCAAATGGTCTCAATGAGTCCGACGATTCGTCGATATCGGACTCATCAGAAGAGTCTCTGTCAGCATCCCTGTTATTGCTGTCAAGTTCCGAAATTTTTACAGAACCTTTCTTTTCTCTCACCACGAATATTTGCCCGCCTTATACGATAACTATAGCTTCATCCGCGTGGCGAACTTTCACTTCTTCACTCATTGATGTATTTTCATTCGTTCTTCGCTGTTTTCGCTTTTTCGAACCGGTCCATGGTTTAAACGTGGTCTATGTTTACTTATAACTTAATGGAGACACGCCTAATATCAAAAATGCTGGGTAGTCGGAACAACAATGCTGATCAACTGAGTAGTCAATTCATGACATCCATATAGGTAATTCCCGCGAAAATCGTCTCGGTTGATTACATATGCGCCATAGGGCTGTCAATCAAGAGGTAAACTTTTACTTCCGGTGAAAACGTAAAATCGCCATTTCTCCGCCAATATTTAGCCTTTTTCAAAAATTTTTTTCAGAAATTAGAGATTATTCTTCGACCTCTATTTTGACTCAAAAATCCAAATTTGAAGAAAATTGCCGACCCGAAGGTATACTGTAACCTTAATAAGCCCCAGAAAGAGAAAAAAAATACAAATTAAAACTGGTTTGAAAATTTACAGCAGAGACAAAAATTGAAACACAACATGTTACAGAAGTGACATTTGAGTTGTTTTCGTGACGTTTCTCACCTCATTATTGCTTCCTTAAGTCTGCTGTTTTGCTGCTCAAGTTGTTTGACTTGGGCATTTGCTGCAGCACCTTCAATCCCTTTACAGAGATGATGTCAAAAATTTTCATCAGTTAGATTGATAAGAAGCCATTAACCAGGCAAGTTACTACATGTAGTAATCACTGAATCAAGTTGTCAATCACAGTTATTTATTTCCATGACAATCATGACATAATATCATTTCTGTTCATTTTTTGTCATAAATGAACAAGAAGACTACCATCTTTTGTTTGCAAATCTTGATGCAGAAATTCAAGGGAGTTTGGAGAAATTATAAAAGTACTTGACAAACCCAGTTCCCACTTGTAAACTGAATGTTGCAGAGTTTTACATGTAGTCCTGTAAGCCATGCCTGGCATTACATGCACCAACAATAGCTCCTACAATGTACTGTAAATATTAAAATGTAAATATTAAGAACCTACACTTTTTCCTAATACATGTGCCTTGTTTAATTGTTGATAAGCTGTCATATTTCACATTTCTTTAATAGCAGGTTAACAGTTGGCCAACAGACTACAGACAGCTTTTATCTGAAAATTGCTGTGTTTGCAGCAGGTATTCTGTACATTAAAGCTGTTGTAATTTGTTTGATATATAAATATTCCATGGGCATATGTCGCACCTCCTTCACTGACTTCATTCTTAAGAATTTCCAAGTCAAGAGTAACTTCTTCCAGCTTGTCTTTCAGTTGTTCATTTTCCAGCTGAATGGACTCCAGCTACAAACACCAAAAATTCAAATACATGTAAGTGACAATATTTTTATAGAACATGTACTTTCACTCCCAAGAACATTGCAGGAAAACTGAAAAAAAAATGTCCCGGATTTCAATTTTGCAGTGAATTATAAAATACAACAGTGCTAAAGCCAAAAGGGAATTGGCACACAAATTCAGAGACTGCCGTCTAATCTTTACAACATTATTTTTAAGCCACTTGACAGCTACTTACTGAGGCTTTTTGTCATCTTTGGTCAAACAGTGAACAAAAGATGTACACTGCACCACAAGAGCTGATTCAGACAGTACAGTTGAAATCCCATAATGACTACTGCATGTGACATGTTTACACAGAAGGGCCATTTAATTTCAAGGCAATTTACAAATACACACACACAACATGAATGCAACAATAAATTATTACTGTAAACATTGACTTGTACTGTTAGGTTTGAGTAAGACAAAAGGATAGGTATGCTGTTTGGGACAACCGTATAGAGTAACAAACATGCAGTGGGGTAAATTAATTAAAGTGAATACCCTTTCTTCAGCCATTTCCTTGTCCAGTGTTGCCATTTCCACAGCTTCTTGTAGCTCTGTCAACTCTTCACTGTGTTCTTGACGATTTTCAGTAATCTCTTTTAGCTCCTATTAAAAGGATTATAAGATTAAAACATTTATTTCATTACATGAATTTTGACTGCATAAATTGTCCTGAATTTGAACATCAATTTGCTAGAAAACCTTAGCCTTCATGTTTGTGTGAGAAATCTTTCAATTGGTACACAAGCATAAGGCTATGATTATTTGGTTAATAATTTATTTTTTATTCTAATTGGCAGCCATTTATGCAGTTGGTCTACATGTGCTTCAATTATTTGTTATTATTACCAGTCCTGGAACCATCAAGCTGCAAAACAAAAATTAACTAAAAGAGAATTTCACGGTAATACCACTGGTATGTTATTTATTAGTGGAGATTGTTCTGGGTTATTGTAATTCCAGAGCTCATAGTTACATGTACATGTAACACTAGCGTCACTAGTTAGAAATTATATTTCACCTGTGCAGCTTACAGCCTCAATGACCAAATAAGAAGTTACTCTTCACAAGTAGTACAAGCTAAATTTTAGAAATATTTCCAATTAGTTCTTTTAAAATGGTCCCAATAGAAAATGTGACATGGCTCTGTGGTTTTAAAAGAGAACCTGAATTTTTAATTAAAATTGTGGCTAAAAAGTACTTGAATTGCACATATAGTACCTAAAATGCCACTAACAGTTAACACAGAAATTATTCATGTCGTGAGACCTACAAAAAAAATTCAAATACTAAAATAATTCAAAAAGACTAACCTTTTTTGTTGCATTAAGCTGAGCTTGTAAATCTCTCTGTGCCTCTTGCCATCTAGCCTTATATTCTTGCATCTACACCAACAAAACATGACCACAACACAACACATTCAAATCAGTTGTTATAGCACCCAGTGGCAGCAAAGGGCAACTAATAAAATGATATTCATGAGGGCTGCATTAATTAGTAAAATAAAGTTTATCTTAGGCATTCAAAAGGTTTCAAAAAAGGAACTCAGTAAGACAGCCAGAATATTTCCTGCTTAAGACTTGGTGAAACTGGAGTTTTTGTTGACTAAAACTGCAATGTGTCATTGTCACAGATATTAAAATGACTTGACCTATAGTTTGTTGGCAGAAGAACAGCTGGCACTGACATTAAATCCAATAACACATCACCACTTGTTGACTTAAATGACACATAAGCTTGTTAAGCAGATGCTTTTTTTAGACCAGAAACTCGCTTGTTGCTAGATTTAAATGACAATGTCTCAAAGACCACAAGAAAGTTATTGATATAAAAAAGAAAGCAATGATATCTTAAGCCAAATGATTGGGTAAACATAACAGTTACTAGGTAACTCTTTGGATAAAGACAAATTTGATGGATGCATAATTTATCAACTAAGATACATATAAAACAAACAAATGGATCCACGCTGGATTGACAGCGGCAAATTGAATCAATTCTTGAACACTTTACACCAATTTGTTGTGGGTTAAATTTGTTTTTGGTCAAAAATGGTTAAAACCAGTTCGATTCTATTTTCCTTTGTTTCAGGTTGTGATAAGAAATGTTGCACAAAGGAACACATGTTGAATTTCTTACTGAGATATCTAATCCAGAGGTTTCAAGAATTGAGGCATCCTGAGTCAAACTTGTCAGTGTGTCTTTTCCAGATTATAAATTTACTACTGCTGATGATGATGTCTAGTTACAGGGGCCCACATATTACACATACTAGACAACTGCAATAAATTGTACATGCTGTAGTTCAAATTTATTTTGTCTCATATTCATTTATCATAATCTTGACCAAAGGAAAATGAAAATCACACTGGTTTAATCATTTGGAGCTGAAAACAAATAAACACCAAAATATAAACATGAAGTCAGCATGTAAAGAGTAATTGGGGGGAGGGGTGGATGAACATAGAATTAAATTATTGATCTGTATTGATCCAGCAATTAAACAAACCTGCTCTAGCTGCATCCTTGATTTCTCCAATTCCTTCATTTTAGCTTTGTCTTCTTGTCGTTTGCTCTTCAGGGTCTCTAGTTTCTCCTCTAAATCCACAACAGCTTTTTCCTTTTCAATCACCTATAAACAAGAAACATATGCAGACAAAACCACTTCTGTGAGTTACTATTACATGTACACATGAGATCTTATTGAAATTCCATTCCCACAGATGATACAGAAAAGTAATTATCACTTAAACTTGATTGTGTTGCGCTCCAGTTTCTGTAATGAGATGAGCCTCAGAGTATTGCTATTCCCCCTGAATAAGATTCTTATCCATCACGGATTACCCTTGAGTATTTTGTCAGTATGCCCTCACAGTCTTTCCAACATCTACATGTATACTCCTGGATCATGGTCCAATAGAGAAGCAATGCGAGAGTAAAGCACCTTGCGTAAACCCAACCCAAACATCTTACAAGTCATGTTAGTTACGACAAGATTTTTTAAATTTTATTTTTCACAGTGGCAAAAGAAAATGAGAAAGAATGCCTGATACATTTATTTGATCATGATGAGTCATCTACAAACTCCAAATTTAAGTCTGTCAACACTAGCATGGGTTTCACCAAGGGCCAGGCACCAGGCAGATTGACAGGCTATGAGGATAATTCTGCCTGGCTGGTTTGACCATTTGGAGGATTGAAACCCCTGCCCAAATATCAACAATGTGTGAAAAAGTCCTCTTGCAAACCCCTTTTCAAAGAAGGGTTGATGCCATAAGATGAGTGCCAATTATTGCTTTCCACTCCTTATTGCATGCCTTCAATGATGGCATTCATGTATCTGGCAGAAAGGAAAATGGACCCACTTGAAATAAATGCAATAGTGCAAGGGATGGGGTTGACAAGGCTTCGCACCTCCTATGGTTCAAGATATTTGTACACTTGCTAGCTGTTCTCTTCAATATTATTTGCTTCCTTTGGCTTTCATTTTGCCCTATATGCTGTATTATTTGGAAGAGTGGAATAAAGCCATTTGGTTTCTTCACTGTGTGTTTTAGCTGTGCATTTACCAAGTTATGGATGCACTTGGGAAGTTTGGAGAGCACAAAAAGTCAAGAGTTGCTCTCAGCTGCACCTCAAGCAACTCTTACACTTCTCTTGTGCTCTCCAAACATCATGCACGCATCTATAACTCTATTATACTATAATTAAAGATAGAGACCGTACGGACAGTTACTCGAGTTTCACGCACAAAGCGATCATCAGACTGTGCCGTTAGAGGTGGGTGGCATACAATTTAAACTGAGCTCATAGAGGACGGTTGGAGCGATCCTGTTTTTGATTGGCCGCGTAGAACTTGTTTTCGTGTCTGCACTTGGTAACAAGTTCAGATCTTTTGTTCAAGAGAGTAGATCTGTCAGCTGATAGTATGCCGAGCTTTTCCGTCAGACAAAACTTGCAGCGTGATGGGTTTCCCCTGTAAGAGCTTGCTCGCGTGATAATGGACCACTTGATCGAAAAGTCGGTGTTATTGTCTTTCAGGTCCCAGATGTACTTTGATAGTACAGTGTCGTGTAAATGCTTGCGATGTTTGAAAGAAAGCTTATGGTTATTGTACCTAGATTTGAAATTATGTTCAGTCATCCCAATGTAAACCTTCATTTCGCCAGGTGTTGTAGCGACAGTTGCTTTGTAGACGACATTATTGACAAGGCATCCACCATCAAGAGGGCAAAGGTCTTTATTTCTGCAGTTGCACGACTTAATGGACTCGACGTGAGTGCCGTCCTTAGCGAGAAGTTTTGAGTTGTGGCTCTTGATGATGTTTGCCATGTTGTCAGTGCAGCTGTAGCTGATCTTCACATTATTCCTATTAAATACCTTGTGCAATATGTGTGACCTAGGGAAATGTTTATCAACTAAGTGGAGGAACGATCTTGCAATATTCGTCTGGACATTCTCACTGTACGGCAGGTTGAACCAAATGATGTTTCTTGGTTTGTTCCTGCATCTGTGATTCGTCCGGTTATCATCCCTCACATTTTTCAGACTCTCATGATAGCCGCTGGTTTTGAGAGCATCATTGTAAACATGTGAGGCCCTGTTGAATTCATCAGGGTCGCAAGATAAGCCTGAGATTCTGGTACTAATCGTTGCCGGTAGATGCTTGATTATGGAAGGTGGGCGGTTGCACTTTGCATTAGCAAAACTTCCCAGTGGAGAAATCCAATGTCACGTCCAGGTAGTTGACAATTTTCAAATTCAATTGGGCTGTTATTTGAAGGCCTAGTTCTCCAAGTATTTTTGAAAAAACTTTCCTCGTCCTGTCAAGAGATCTTGCGCTCATATTCTTAAACACTGCTAGGCCATCATCCCTGTACAGGCCGATGTTTCCACTGGGGTAAGCAGACGTAAGCTTGTGCAGAATGTACAGACCTACCAACTCACACACCTCTGCACCATCGTAACTGCCCATCGCCAAATCGAACATAGGCGAATACAAAGCAACTAAACTATTAACTCACCAAACGATATTTACATTTTATATATTTGTTTCACTTATAACCGATCAAAAAAGCCCACATTCTGGACTTTTCAAAGATGACTCATGAAATAAATGTATCAGGCATTTCTTTTTTATTCTCTTCGACTGCTATGAAAAGAAAAGAATGCTTGATCACATGTGAAAATATCCAGGCCAGAGCTCAAACCTACAGCATTAACAAGGCAGTGCCTCCTATACTTAAAAATCTACATGTAACAATATCAGCTGTTAACTGTCATTTTATTTTTGGGTGGGATTTCCCACACTTTGTCAACGCCAGCGATATTTATTTATTTATTTGTCCATGAGAGCAAAGCGTTTGTCACATGGTTTCTACCTGGCATTTAGACTGGGTTCCACTGGCAAAAGGTGTTTTTGTGTGGCAGCCATTAGTGTGATTACTCTTAGCGGGTGTTGTGTTTTGGCGAATTTTGACTTGTTTTTGAGATTCGGAGGGAGTCTTAGGCCTTAGGTCTTAGTGTTTTTCAGACACTCACTGCCGTATTTACTGTTGACGCACGCCATTTATTATAAGGTGGGTAAACATTCGCTTTCTGTATATGTGCAAAATTCTTGGATGAATAAGGAACAATCAGTCAATCATACAACAATCATACGATGTTCCAGTTCTCAGACAGAACTTTCTGCAATTACATATTTAAATTATGTCACATTAAAATTCCTTCAATCAGATGAAAATCCCAACAATTTCTGCAGAAATGAAATTCTAGTCATATGTCGGCTAGTAAACATTGTGCATGTCGCACCACGCAGTCTGCAACTGTCGGAAGAAAATTTACACTTGATTGATTTCATTACTTTCAACTCCCGTCTATTGCTAAAATCACCATTTTTATATCAACAACCGAAGTTTTACAGACAGATATAACATAATGACAAAGCCCAGTGTTTTCCTGTGTATTTGGCCATGCGCACGGTGTTGGTGTACAGAGCCGTTACAAAATATGTAACACTAAAAAACATGGTGGAGTATAAAATTTAAGGACAGCTATAATAATCTGATGACATCAAATGAAAGTAAATTATATGTGCATTTATCTCCTAATGAGAAAATACCAGAATATCTACTTACTTTCACTTGAAAACAAAATGAAAACACCATACAGGAAATTGACGATAAAAACAGGAGTGAACAAGTTTGAAATTTTTGACGTCCTTTCCGTTGTCATTAAAATTTTGAGACAAAAGTCTTAAAAATCGAGGTGCACATGAGTTGCAGATTCAAGTCGAATAGGTATTTTTCACAGAAAGTCAACACAATCAAAGATAAAGTGATTTTCTAGCGTTACATTCATATTTTTGAACCAAAGTTTTGGTTTGAATTTCAATGTTAAACATAAGCATTTTGTCCAGCTTGTGAAAATGTTTGCATCATTCGTTTGGTTCATTTCGTTTCCATCATTTGGATCGTTTCTATTGTTTGCAATGTTTCTATCATGTGTTATGTTTTTATTGTACGTTTGTATCGTTTCTATCATTCATTTGATTTCTCTTTTGAGTATCGTTTAGAACCTGAGTTTTGAACTATCTTTGGCATCGTTGTTCTTGCGTCTGTCACTTGGTGACTTGCCACTGGCACATGAATCTCGACTTCAGCTTCAATTGATGCACAGTTCAGGCACAGGCAGGCACAGTTTAGGCACAACAAATGCAAATTTTACATAGTTCATAAATCTTCCAATGTGCAGATCATTTAAAATGTTCATCAACATTGTTGTGTGACAAGCCAGTGCTATGAGAGGTTTGAACTCAGTGAACTTGGGATCAGCTGAAAGTTTCGTGGCTTTCAGTGGCAGCATTAAATTACTCATAACTTTGTCATGCCAATTTCTGTAACATTAAGGCATGTTTAACATGACAACTTGTTTTAAACTACAAACGAAACCTCCTGAGCCTTCGTAAAAAGCCTAGACGGATCCCAGACAAAACGATTGTGTTGACTCTTTTTGTTGACTTTTGATAAAATACAATATTACAGGCTGGCCAATCTGAATCGTTGGTTCCCACGGCTAATAAAATTCCAGGTTGAATGAAGCAGAAAGGTTTACCACTGATTTATCCATTTTTTTTTATTATTTAGCACCTTTATCAGTTGATATATCTTGATTTTTGTGACATAATTTTTAGGTAATCGAGCAATTGATCTTAACTTCAGCGGAAGATAAGATCTTTCCATTTTGACATGCATTTTCTTGTCTGCACAAAACAACCCGTTAGAAGGTTTTTCAACATTTCAAAACACTACAAAATTGGTTGCAACAAACAGACTATCGTTTTGTTTAGCAACCCAGTTTTTCGCATGAGGGGTCCCTGGAAATCCCTCGCAATGTCAACCGATCACGTAGGTCTTTGAATAAATAAACTTGAGGTGCACAATTAAACGCTTGAAACGAAACGAACGATAGAAGGGAAACGAATGATAGAAACGATAGAAACGGAACATTTGACATGATTTAACACCGGAAACCAAATGAACGTTAGACACATTGTAAATGCTCCAAACACTGTAAATGCTGCAAACTCTGCACTGTTTGGGATTGGAAATGTAACGCCGCGGCAGAGAATTTCAGTGCGTCATGTGAAGTTTTCTGCTTGTTACTTGCTAACCTGGCAAGAGAGAGGAGATTCAAACAACAACACCACAAGCTGATATAACAGAGAATCTATGACTACGATTATTTTCGTTCACATTCAGTCCATAACAAAAAATATTTGAGTAGAAGTTGGACATTTGTCAATGATTAGCGACTGTACACCAACACCATGCGCATGGTCATTTATGGTTAGCAAGTTGAGGTCCTCTCGACTGATAAACCATGATTTCTTGATACATTGCGTGACGGTGCAGTTTCCTTAGACTCACAAGTTTAAAAGGACTAAATATTTGCATTTGCCTTCAAACTTCATGCTAAACATTTTTCTGGTCATGTTTAAGCACAAAAGCTAATTCCTAAAAGTATAATTTACGTACACTTTTCTCAGCTGGAAGCACAAATATTAGCTGACATTTGCAATCGGAGCTGATTTATCATAAACAAACTCTGTGCAACCAGTGACTGAGTCTAATATTTCCGTTGACGAATAAAAGTAGACAGCATTTCTGATGCCATTCCATGTACATTGAGGGGGGGTGGGAGCGTCTGCGTAAGAGCTGAGGCTAACTGAACTATTTGTCTCCACTGGAACTAATCAACACATCCCAGGACAATTGTAGCCCATGAAATAAAGCTGTTTCCACAGTAAACATCCCCAAGCCAATGCAATTCAAAAGTTGTGTTCGTGAACATTAATTGTCCCAGTTATGTAGCACGTCAACTGGCATCCCGATGAAACAGGCCACGTTATTGTTGATTGCAACAAAATGTATAAATATTCACTTTAAAGCTACAATTTCTCTGATTTATCCATAGCGCATCAACTCTTATTTGACTGAAATCCCACACAAATTCGTGTTGCAGACCTATTTTTAAATAAAGTATGGACTGTGGCCTAATGATTAAAATATTGGACATAAAACCATGCGTATTCTTGGGAAAACTATACTCTCACGTTACTACTCTTATTAACTACATGCACCCAGGTGTAAATTAAAATGATTTCAGTTACATGTATACTCAAATTTACCTATACTTCAGATTTTCAGGCTGTAAATACTGTAATTCAGATTTTACATGTATCAAATTTGGCAACGTTGTTCTTTGTGACATTTCCCTTTAAAAGTACCAGAGAAGTCCCTCAAACACATTGCATGTACCATATTTGAAATCTTCATACCTAAACCTTTACCACAGCATATTTTGTGAAAAACAATCAAAATTCAACATTCCATATAAATATACCTTCTTTTGAAGTGCCATGTATTCATCAGCAGATATAGATGGTCCTGAAGACATCTTCCTTTGGCCTGATAGCAAGGGAGAGGCAGCTGCAGCAGGAGACTTGCTTGGGGGACTATCTGATGCAAGTTCTGGTAAGGTAGCTGTGCTGGATTTTGGCGTTGTAGACTTGGAGGAAGGAGGGGAAGATCTATTGCCAACATTCTCCAGAGAACCTCTAGACCCAAAAGACTGAAAATTGCGATGTAATATGATAAATACATGTATTACTAAATATATGCACGTCTTTATTACTGTGTATTATTTTACAAGGAAATTGAATAGTTGTGGTCAGCAACATTAGACAAAAGTATACTCTTTTATTTACTCATTTTTTTTTTTTTTTATAGTTATGCAAAGTGATATTAAAGTTGTTAGTTAGTATTGTAAAATATAATTATTCATATCATTTTAAATTGTACTTTTAGTATTTTTTTTGGTTGAGCACTTTTATCATGAGCTCCCGACTCAAAAGAAATATGGGTAACCACTCCCTGTGTCACAACGTTAATTAAATTATTACTATAATTACTATGTGTTGGTACTAACAATCATGTATCTCTACTTCATACATTTCTCACCTTCCAGGAGAGAAATACAAACTTATCCACTGACTCCAAAACCAGCCCAACCTAGCCTTGGATTTAAGGTTACTTCCCACTTTCCAGGCACAAAAATTTGTTGTTTCTTTTATTTGACAAAATTTAAATCAGTCATTTTATCTTCAGTTTACATAAGAAAAACATCAAAAATCTCAAAAAGCGGCAAAGTTATTTAAAAAAAACATATTTTCAAACAAAGGTAATAAACTGGGAAGGTGTCATAATTGCTTAAATGGACAAAACTGCCAGGGGAATTTTCGTGGTTCACAATCATCTTGGAGCTCGTATTTCATGTTATCTGGTATTGTTTATATTGTACATTTGTTCTTTTGCCTTTGACTGCTTTGCCTGTGTTAGTGTCTTTCTCTTCAATGCAACAGCAAGAAAGAAAATGTGTTGCAATGCGATGCTTTTCTCGGGAAATCCTCATCCATTGTCACTGACGCTAGGAGGTCCTGTTGTTCCATTGGGTTGCGGTTTCATAGGCGAGATAATCTCCTGGGTTGGCGTGAGTTGTTTACGAACCTTTACACGCTAAAATCTCGCATTTGATTTCGGGAGGAATAGGATCCACTTTGAGCGAATTTATAGGGTATGAGGATTTGACGGATTTTCGAGAAATTTCACCAGAACATTTCAGGGATAATGACAAATGAAAGTGTGTCGGGAAATTTGGATCTTGAACTTATTTTTTCCGTGACATCCGTTTACACAACATGTCTTGCATATTTTTAGCTACTCCAACTTTAGATGCAGACATCTAGACAACCAATCAGAATATTGAAAAAGCCCAACAAAATTTTGTTGATTGATTCCTTGTGAATAAGACTGTGCAGCCATTTTGCCCAAGTGGTGGCATCGAGTGCTGACACCTCCTGAAAGAAGTGTCAGCAGCTGATAATCCTAAAAGAAAAACTCGCTTAAATTGTACTTTTATCGTAAACTACATAGATATATAGTTTGTTGTGCTTTTATTGAGACTGGCGCACATACAAATTTTTTCCAAAGGACACAGGTCTGCGAAGGTGGGGCATAATCTTAAGGGAACGCGATCCTTACATCACTTGAGGTATCCTTGCTGTACCTCTCTTGACAGGAGATGTGTTTAGCAAGAGACTAATACACCGTGCAGAATACAACGAATTGAGCCAGACACAAATTCAATAAATCTATAGCTATATAACTACATGTACAAGAAAAACTTGACCCTCCTCTATAAACAACAGTTTCAGTCAAGGCAATAATCATCTTCCTTGATGTATCCATGGAAACAGGAAAGGAAGAGGACCAGGAAAACTACAAAAGTACAGAAGGAATAATATATGAACAGGAACTCGTACCTTTTCTCTTTTTTTTATTGATGCTGGGAGTGGAATGGAGGTGCCTCCACCAAGACTACTGCGTGTTACTGAACCCCTGGATGGTAAAGGTGATGTTGGTGCTTCTTCAAGCACTGTTATTTGAGACTGACGCACAAAGATTCCATGGTTCTCGGCACACTTGAAATATTCTTTACCCTGAACTAAAATGATTTAAATAGCATTATACAACAATAATTGCACCTGTAAAGGTCTGGAGACTAAAAAATGTTTGGAGGATTGTGCAAATGTTCAGTTCACAGGAATTTTTTTTAACAGCCTGGGAGCAACTATTATACAGAAAACATATTTTTTTCAAAATCTTTCAGATAATTATGATATTTTGTGCACCAAGAATTACAGCACTTGCTCTGTATATCATCTTTTCTGCATTGTCTACTATGTAGAAAGTAGCAACCCTCTGAAGGGTCCAAAGCATGTATTAATTGAAGGGGTGAGTGCAAAACCATGCTAAGTGACAATTTGGGTGAAAAAAAAAATTTTCGCGAAAGGTCTTGAATTCTTGCATGTGGTCTTCAATGTAATAGAAAAACGTGGTCCTGTATTTTTGTCGCTAGTTTTTGCTTCGTTTATAAAGACGCCGCTAGGAAAACCGAGTGGTTTTTCTGCATACGCAATATCTCGAAAACGAAGCAAAGCTTAGTGGAAAAACTACGGGACATTGTTAAACATACCTAAACAAAACTGCATGTGGAATTTGGAGCGTTTTCGACAAAGTTCACTTTTAATTAAAATACCTAGCGCCCTTTTCCCGCCGAGGTCTTCAAATAAACGAAGCCGGGCCTTTGTTATGATAAACAGAGCCGATCCTTTGTTATAATAGCCAAGCCAAGCCTTTGTTATAAGTCGAAGTCTCGCCTCGGTTTATCATAACAAAGGATCGGCCCACCGTGTCCGCAAGGACTTTGATTTCACTTAGAATGCAGCAAATTGTCAATTTCATGCAACGTATAAGCTCAAAAATGTTGATTTTAGGTCAAAAAAGGTTTAAATGTTGATTTCACGTTAACGCGTGACAGCAAGGAGGTTGATTTCTCTTAGAAACGAGCAAAATGTCAATTTCACACAATGCATAAGCTCAATGATGTTGATTTCAGGTCTAAATAGGTTAAAATGTTGATTTGACGTTAACGCGTGACAGCAAGGAGGTTGATTTCACTTAGAAACCAACAAAATGTCAATTTCACGCAGCGCATAAGCTCAATGATGTTGATTTCAGGTCTAAATAGGTTAAAATGTTGATTTCACGTTAACGCGTGACGGCAAGGCTGTTGGTTTCACTTAGAAACCAGCAAAATGTCAATGTCACGCAGCGCATATGCTTAATGATGTTGATTTCAGGTCTAAATAGGTTAAAATGTTGATTTCACGTTAACGTGTGACGGCAAGGATGTTGGTTTCACTTAGAAACCAGCAAAATGTCGATTTCACGCAGCGCATAAGCTCAATGATGTTAATTTCAGGTCTAAATAGGTTAAAATGTTGATTTCATGTTAACGCTTGACAGCAAGGATGCTAGTTTCACTTAGAAAACAGCAAAATGGTAATTTCACACAACTTATAAGCTCAATGATGTTGATTTCATGTGAAAACGCGCTATAAATAGGGCTGACAGATTAACAGATTAACCCTTCCCTGCAACGTAAGGGTCTCCATACATCTGCATGTCCGCTGATCCCAGAAGCTCAAAACACTACAAATCATGCCAATTTGAAATAAAATCAACACAACCTGGATCACAGATCTATGTTACAATCGATCGCTACTTGTTGGCCATTCTTATGTTTAAACAATCTAGTTACCAGTTTGAGAAACGTCCGCAGAACATGATCGCAATGCATGCCGGGAAGGGTCTTTACACTGTGGGAAAACATGGCGGTCAATACAAGACAAATTTTATAAGTCTAAAACCAGTTCTCGCTTTCCAAACTTTGACGCTAGCAACGCTTGGCAAATGGGCCACGACTCACCAGAGGGTATTTTTCTTGGGCAAGAACTGCTCTTGGACTTTGCTGCCTGGCTCGATCTGACTTCGAACGCCGACAACACGATTACGGTATATCAGCTGCCTTCGAAGTTTCAGAACACATTTTGATTCTTTAAAATGTGCTGATGACTTATGGGTTTATCGAGACTTTATGATGCCTCTCAACCACCAGGCAGGCATACAAGGTACTTTAAAACAATGCTTAAGATATTAGTTGACAGAGCTCTAATGCGGCACATCTCTTTTTTGTTTGATGAATTTCGCTTGACTCTCGATTGATTCATGTGTTGTGCTCACGTCACAATACCCGATGTAAACAATCTGTTCCCAGATTTCCGCTCTATATATGCTGTGAGATTTGATTTTGACTTCATACACTATAAACAGTCTGCCTGTTTGCTGTTCAACAAATAAACTCCTAAAGACATGGCTAGGAAAAGCCAAGTATTTTTGCATACGTTATAACTCGAAAACGAAGCAAAAACCAGCAACAAAAATACAGGGCCGTGTTTTTCTATTACATTGAAGACCACATGCAAAAATTCAAGCCCTTTCGCGAAAAATTTTTTTTTTCACCCAAATCGTCACTTAGCATGGTTTTGCACTCACCCCTTCCATTAAATTTTAAATCAAACTAAGTTTAAAAAAAAAAATCATCTGATATTTGTTTTTGGTGTCACAACTGTTTGGATCTATAGTACCATGAAGATCCATGAAGATCAAAGACATCAGAGGTCAAGAAAACAACGAAAAAAGACCAGAAAATGGTGTCAGGTCTGCCATGGTTTATTGATCTTTTCTTTAATAAATGGTATCCCTCTAGTGCAAAGAATGTTCACATATCACGGAAATCTAACTGGTAAATGACGCATCATGTGCTTGTTAAAATAGCAAATCACACATCTGTTATTATGTCCTGTCCCACGTCATGCAGCTGATATGGTCTCAATCACATGTCACGTTGCCAATTTGGGGCAATTACATGTCACGCAAAAATCCTTTGCCACCCTCTGTGTAGAGTTGGCTTGACAAGTTTATTTTTTCAGGGGGGAGGAGTGGTTTGGGGCGGTATCATGTAAACAAATTATACAGAGGCAATCAGGATGAACTCACATTGGTATAAAAGTCATCCCCACCCCAACGCGTTCACTTCAGAATCTTTTTCTCAGTTGTCATAGGTTTTGTCCGATAATATGTTACAAAATACCTAACATTTTAAGTGAATCACACGAATCTCGCAGTTATGTTCGAAAAACCTTCAAATTTCCCATCCACACAGCCATGCACAGGTCTACACTACTTTATTTATTTATTTATTTATTTATTACAATTTAATGGCAATTAACAACTGCATCGCAAAATGGAGGCTGGGTGCCTGTGATATCCAGGAGCTTCCACTATTGGCAGCCAGCTCCTAGATGGAGACTGCTCCCATGGCTGGCAAATCCTGGCAAGCCAGCCATGAGCCCCCACGCAGAAGGGAGAGCAGGCACCCGTCACACTGTGTGAACAGTGGAAAAGAGGGAGGGAAATGGGGGGGAGGGAGGAAGCCTTGAAGATGAGGTCCCATGAACTGCCACGCAAATAACACGCTAGCGCCTGTAACGCTAAACACACTTCAGTCAAAGAGCACATGGGATCTGGCGCATGCCCATGTATGAAACGCCGCTGACTCCAGACAACACTGGTGCTCTTTGTTGTTAACTCCGTTAAATTGCATTTAACTGCATTTAAATCTAAGTCTAAAGGCATACACAAACAGGCAAAGCCATAAGGATAATCTGTGAAAGAGTGGAACACTCCATGCGAGACAGATCACCATGTAGCTAATCTACATAAATAATCATGTAACAACAATCGAAAAAAAAAATTAAATCAAACATTCATTCCTCGCTTAAAAACTTCTTCATTCCCGACTTAAAAACTGCACAACTAGGTGATAACCTAATATCTAAGGGTATCGAATTCCACATCTCTACAATTCTATCAAAATAAGTGTTTTTAAAAGTAGTGGTTCTAGCAAAATTTGTCTTCAAGGAGCAGGCAACTTTCATTGCCTTCACTTCAACTTTCTTAAATGCATCTCTAAAGACATTGACCATAATGATCCGATCAACTGGTAATTTTCATAAATCACTTACCCTTAAATTGACTGATTTTTGATCGTTGGCTATCGTAGCAAGATCTGATTGTATAAAGGTCATAAATTTATTGACTAGATTTAAGTCAATTTTTAACTGAGGCATGTTCGATTTCCTGCTTATTGAAATTATGTAAAACAATTTCGTTATATCACATACCTGTTCCGTCATTTTTTCCCTTCGGTTCATCCAAAATAACTCCGATCCACTTGCCAGATGCAAACATGGTCGCCCCAACATAAGCCACAGTTCCCACCAGTCCTTTACCAACAACCTCCACTCGCATTCCAGTTTTCGCGTTTGGCCCCGACATTTTGTTCTCGATTATAGATATAGCAGCAAATATTTCTTTCCCATAAAAAGAAGAAGCTTTCCTATCGCCAGAGTGAACTATTTAGGGACGAAATGTGTTACATTTCTCGCTTTGAGCACTCCTTTTCAAAATGGCGGCTGAAGTGTACCCAGTTGCCACTTTGACACTTCAGTGATGTTTACACAACAGAGTTCCTAAAGCTTTAGAACGAAGAGGACCCCCGAAGGTACCCGAAGAGAACTCTTCTGCGGAGATCATATAGCTTCAACATGATTAGAAATCGTTATTTGAAAGAAATCTCAGTCAGAATGCTTCTTAAACAATTAAATTATTTGCTCTCGATTTCTATGAAGAGATAGTTACTATCACCACATAGAAATGTCGAGCTCATAAGTAATTCTTATCGTTAATTTATAGCAGTACGGCTGGCCTAAGAGGAGTGAGACGTTCCAGTTTGCTTGGGGTTAGTTCCACTCCGATTTTCTGTGGTTTAATAGCTTTCATGTGTCAGTTTTGAGGACGACACTATATTGTATAAATTTGAGTTCTGGCAGCTGGTACCTCCTAGCACCCATGCCGGCTTGTGTTGTGATTAGTGAGCTTACATCAGCCGGCGCAGGATGACTCACGCGGTGTGCAAAAACTGCTGTTCTTTTTCTTTTTGTTTTAAAATAAGTGTTATACGAAAATAATGTTTTAAAATAAACAAATAGAACAAGACTCTGTTAAGAAAAGTCAGTTTGCCAAGGAAACAAGTGGCAACCTTGCTGGAGACAGGAAAAGGAACGAGCGAGGGAGACCGGCCTGTCTTCCGAGACCAACCCTGAGAAATTGGGAAACCTAATATGAACTAAAAACAGGAAAAATCTACTATTAAAAATCAAGGCATCCTCCAATCGAATGTTCTCGTATTCAGTCTTTCACAAATCTCTTCACTCCTCATGTTTGGTTTAATTATGCAAACTTGCATTGATACGTCGTCGTTGAATAATTTACGAGCAATGTAGTTAATTCGAACTTAATTTCGCGATTTTTGCCATGCAATATTTCGGGAGATTTTAATTTCGCGATTTCAAGGAGACAAAATGAAAAAGGAGCATTAAATGTCGCGAAAGTAGGTTGTTTCCATAAACTTTACAAGGTAATAAATCATACTGTTCGAAGGAATTTCTCAACTGACAAACTTTCTCTGTTCTTTTTCCACAATAGCGATATGCTGAAATCAGATTTGACCCACACAAGAAAATGTGATTTTTTTTTTAAATTAAGCAGACGTTATGAAAGTACTCGATGAAGAAACTGAGATGGCTAGCAAACTGTGGAAACGAAATAACACTTATTTATGCAATTGTTTGATTTTTAAAATTTATTATGGTGAATATTAAATTTCGCGTTGGTAAATTTCGCCACGTTTTTTTTTTCGCGAACCATTAATTTCGCAGTTTTTGTTTGTGCGGGAAAAACGCTAGATAAAAGACGGGAAAAGTGAAGGGTTTCGAGGATCAGTTGACCAACTGGTCGTAGATTGACACGTGTACATGAACTAGATTTTCACCGCGCTTACCTCGGGATAATTTTTTAAGAAATTGTGTAAGAATTTCAGCAGAAAAGTTTCTACAAGAGAGCATTCTATATTCATTTTGAAGAGCCATTCTCGATAGAAAAATAGACGAACCTTCAGTCTGACCTTTTTCGCACAATTCTCTGACGCTACCTGCCGGCCGGGAGTTTCAACAATGAAATCGATTGAAAGGCCAACAATTTTCTGTTACGCTTAAACTCGGGCAATTCGTAAACTGCGAAACCAAAACGGTTTTTAGATTCGCTACGCGTTTCTAAAGAAACATGGAAAGCTTTCAAGGGCAAACAAGTGGTTCTGTCGAACCGTGCTGATTTGAGACCGTACCAGTTTACAGGGGCACCAACAACAGTTTTCTCTCAAATGCGAATTTATTACGGATTCTTTTGTCCGTTTCTCAAAAACCTTAGGTCTTATTGCCTTTCTGAAAATCATCGCTGATCTCTTTTTCGGTACCCAAAACGACATACATATTTATCAATCTGAAAAGAACAAGGGAAACGATACGTTAGGTGCCCCTGCGAAGTATCTACAGTACTGGTTGACGAATTTCTCGAGCTTGAGCGTCATGTATCATCTCCATGTTCTCAACACTCAAAAAATATAACAAAATATCGACGGGAAGACTTATTCAAATCAAACTTCCTCAGAGAACTCAATGTTTATTTAGAAACGCCATTTTAAAAATCCCTTCAAAATTTTCCATTTTTGTTCTGAAATGCATGTTTAGCGATTCCAACTAGGACGGTTTGAGTAGGACTTTTGGTCATTTTACTGACTGCCGAGAATATATAAACTCCATTTTGCACCCGTGAGTCTATTATAGAACCGAAAGAAGGCATGCGATTTTTAATGACTTATTATGCCCAAGCGAGCAAGATTCGTCCACTACGAACACAAGACCAAAATAGTTTTTGAATCTCTTCGCATTCCTAAATAAACGTAGGATACTCTTTTAGGAGGTTTAAAAATTTAAAAAACTCTTTCCGTCGTAAACATTGCCAGATGAAGCAGATCTAAATATGCTAAAATTCTGGAACATATTTGCACCCAGGCAAAGTTAAGGGGACATATTTTTAACTTGAGACCGGAACATTTCAAGACGCGAATTGTCAACGAACGAGTTCCTGGAGTTCTTGTTTACAGTATATCATTTTGTGCATTTTAGATCAAAGTTCCTCAAATATGCTAACAATAAAACGTCAGCACGGAAACTTTAGTTTATTTCAATATGATTGAATGTGACCGGTCATCATAAGCTATCAAGACAGGTGAGACGAAGGCTTTTACCAGTCAAAAATCCACAATTAGGCCCGTCCCATTGTCCGATGACCGGCGGTTATTTCCATCCCTGTCGAAGGGTTGAATAAGACTTTCCATCCAAATCTGAAAAAATTTCTGACGGCTGGGCATTTATCAGTCCCGTTACCGGCTGTCCGGCGCATGGTCACTGCGTATAGTTACTACTAGGTAATGTAAGGCTAACAAGATCGATAAATATAGAAAAGTTTTTCTTTCTTTATTTACGCAATTCAGCGTTACTATATTACCATAACCGTGTTTATTTGCCGTGACAAGTCCCCTGACAATGAAGCAGTTTTATTGACTAACAGTTATGAAAGGAATGGGTCAGAACTCAATGGAAACAACTGAGTACCTTCATTGCATTTCGATTTATTCCTTCGGATGTAAAAAAGAACGAGTTGCTAGAACTGTTAGGGGCAGGATATCAGGTTCCTAAACAGGAATTTTTCAAGAGTATCCTTAGACTTTTTACGTATGATAACCACTTATACTGACAGCTCTTTCAACTAACACAGACTTCCGGACCAGTCTTTAGTGTGTGCCCTAAAGATTATCATATGTCTTCACATGTGAGCGGATTCCAGCTTTCGCGATTTTTTTTTTCGGTGCCGGAATGTTGGCGTGAATTTAAATTTCGTGTTTCTTTTTTTGGATTTTCTAGAGTTTGTGGCGATCTCAGCTGATTTCATCGATCTTTTTTAAACTGTTCACTCTTTTTTTATTTCAAATTTAGCAAGAACAGAGGTTAGTTGGAAAATCTATATTTACACGAATAGACCACGTTGGTGGCCAATGCGCAAAACTTCATGTAGCTTGAACGTTCAAGACAACGGAAACAGAGTTATAAATAACTCGTGCGGGACATTTCAGGTTTTTTCTGAACAATAGGCAGTGAATAGGCAGACTTGTTTAAAGCTGGTTGCTTCCTTCTACACTTTGTCAGTGTGTCGAAGAGTGACTTAGTTGTGATTCTCTAAACTTGGTGTTGGTGTATTAAACAGAAGACGGCCGGACAACTATGGCTCGCTTGATGTTGCAGATGTTGCTTCTTTTTGTAGTCGCCTCGATGACTTTTGCTTCCAGGGCAGGAACTTCTCAAAAAGTAAGTAACAATTTTTGGTTCAAACTGGTGTTTTGAGAATTGTTTGGAACCAGAGTGTGATTTGGTACGCTGGGAACGAGAACACCGTAACAATTCACCTGTCTGCATGGTCCAAGCATGGTTAAGTGAACACGGGGTACCAATTATTTCCGAGCTGTTCCAAAAATCGGTAGAAAATGCCAACCCGGTCAATCAGTCCTTAAAAATGGATACAAAACAATAATTCTGTTAATACTAGTCGTAAACATTTCTAAAACTCTCTTTACTTCTGAAGAGTTCATCGCCCAGCTACGCACTGAAAGTCTCCAAGGATGGGAAAGATTATGATGAAGACGTTTCGGCCAACATAAGGGATGGAACCGAGACTTTTCACCTTCGTGAAGCCTCATCTGGCAAAGATGCTGGAGATATCATCTACGACTTAAAAAGGGTAATTATTATGTTAACTTTCTGCGTCACCTTCTGTGCTGGTAGAACCTGAGATTTGAATGAGCACAATCACGCCAGTCATCAAAAATTAAGCTGCGATCAAATGAAAACAAGAGTTAATAATGTTCCTGTGCGTTATTGCAATTCGAATCAACTTTTTTTTTTCAAATCAACTGTCATTCAAGTTGGATCTGAGGGTCTAATTACCTGAATAATATCAACATAATTTAATATTCGTTTGAATTCAGTTTTTCTGTTTTTTTTCTGTGCGATTCATTAACGAGGCCCTCTTAGGGGTTTTCGGGATACGGGATATTTGGGCCAAAAATTAACGGGATGTAGGATAATCAGACCCTTGTTAATACGATTAATACTATATGTTAAATAAGACAAACCGTCCCAGGTACGGGTGCTCAGATACAATAGCGAGAAAGATGGGTAAAGCACTTTGTGGGGCTTGAATTTTTTGGGATTAGAAATTTTGTGCATTCATTTGTGGAACATAGACTTTGGCAAAGGTTCCTTGGGGGTCACTATTGTCAAAAAAGACCGTGCCTCACTATTCTTCTTTTGAGTAAAAGAATTGAGACTTTCTTGAGTAGTTCTGAGCCATTAAGCTTTTTTTGCAATAACAATGGCTTCATTCACACTTCCCTATGACTAATCAGCACACTTGAATAATCCCCTTCCTTGGGTATACTATTCTTGAGTCACTTAGAAAACTTGTTCAATTGATCTTTACGAAAGTTCTCTCAACTAGTTGGTAGTGCTGCAGCAAATGTTGATGGTGTTTACATGGCTAATTGGTGTGAAATATTTTTAATGAAATCAATTCCCTTGACTGGCCACGTGGCGTTATCCTGTCACAATTATTTCACAGCTGTTCTTTTTACTCCAAATGTCTTGTACATGTAACTGGCAAAGAGTCTAGCTCTGTAATCAAGCAAATTGTCTTTTAAATCTGCAGAATTTGACAATGATCCGAGTCCCAGAAGCAAGGGCCTGCTTTCTGAGTGAATCGACCAAAAATATTCCCAGTCCAGCTAACTTGCTGCAACTTCTCAAACTGGTAAGTGTAATATTTTATGGGTCACAAAGGACCAAGCATGTGTCTTTCTTAACTCTGTGTGTAAATGACTTTGTGGATCTGTTAAAGTTTTGGGTCATAGCTTTTTTTGTTATTTTTTTCATCAGCTGACTGGCAAAGGTGATTTGAAAATAACTCCTCAAACTGAAGTGAAGTTGAAGGCTCATGGTACCCTTACAGACCGTTCTCAACTGAGCAGGGAGATGGTGAATCTTTGCGCAAAGCTCACAATCTACCGAGTCACCGAGGATAATTCAAACCCACAGAACATGAATCAAACAAATGATGCAGTGGAAAATGCTGATGAGGCCCAGTTGCCTGCAAAACGTAAGTAATCAGAATCTAATATTTGTGAATTACCTGACTGTAAGCTGTATTCTTTTTGTGAAGCCACCAAGCTTGAAGAGGTGGCTGCAAGAATTCTGAGGCAAAAATGTAACATGTCAGGATTTTTTTTTTTTTTTACAGCAAATAACATAACTTGAACCCTTACAAAACTCAAAGTCAAGAATATATATCAAATAATTGATAAGAAGAAAATATAAAAAAATGAGTGATTTTCTACAACTATTTCATTTCTATCTTTCATTTTAAACAAATAAATCTTCAAGACTAGAGACATTATGGCCTGTAATTTTACAAAAAAAATCACAAACAAAACCTTAGTCAGTCCCATGCAGACTATCTAAAAAGACACCTTAAAATATATTTGACTTCTGTTATGTTATCACTCTGAACTACTTCATTTTTTTCAGATGCAAAACGCATTTGGAAACACGTGTGTAAAACTGTCTGTTCCTTGAAATGCTGGACGAAGTGCAGTGGCTGGGTTTGCTATCCAGTGTGTAAGCATGTGTGCCATAAAGTGTGCTCTTGGATTTTTGGGTAAAGCAGAATGTTCCTGCATTTACCCACCAATGTGGCACTATTAACACAAAGCTTTGTAATTTTAGTTTACTATTTTTTAAGTTTGGGGTTCAAGTCAGTTTTTCTATTGTCTTGTAAATGACAGGAATTTTACTGGCTGGTTAACTGGGGATTTAGCTGTAAACATTTTAAAGTAAGCTACAAGCTAAGCAAAAGGAAATAAAGCCACTTGGTCAACAGCACAACTTGATGCCTATGTGTTGTTTTTTGATTCAATACTCAGTTTCACTTGTTGAGCCAGTAGCTAACAAAAGCCATGACATCAAATCTGGTACAAGCATGCCTGAACAACTCTCATGAGCTATGTGTATCTCCTTAATACCTGAAGAGGATTGGTTTCAATTTATTGCTCTTAGAGTGGTTTTCAATTGAGTGTTGAAAAGTAATTGGTTTTGCATTTACTACGCCGGATGATTGGCTTAAAAAACTTGCGCCACTTTTTCATCCAACCAGAAGTAAAATCAAAACCAATCATGACTACCTCGCAGGCGTTTTCCCGTGCTTTGCGTCAGCTACATGAAATTGCTTCCAGTTTTGATTGGTTCATTGTATTGTCTGTGTTCTCTATGATTGGTTAGAGTGTTAACTTTGGTTTTGGTTTATGACACTTAATTGAAAACCACTCTATCAAATGGCACCCAATTATATAATTGAACGTTGACTACAAAATTGCCTTGAAGGTCATTAGAAAGAGAATTGAAAATGTGTTTCCAAAGTTAATTCACCGAGACCAAAGTAAATTTATTTAATCTGACTGTTAGCTCGGTCAGAACATTCACTCACTAACCGATATTCTTGATCAGAATAGATAGAGACACTCTTGGGATTTTGTATAATTTACTACATTTTAAAAATGCCATCAATACAATTGAGTGGTCTTTCATTAACCACATGCTGAAGCTATTCATTTCGGGGAAAGTATTCAACAATGGGTTATTACCTTCTACGCTAAATTGCAGATAACAGCTCCACTATGGAGTTTTTCTCCTTGTTTAGAGGAGTCACACAAGGCTGTCCATTGTCGCAGTATTTAACCATTTTCGGAGTTGAGATCCTAGCAAATATGATAAATGAGAGTATTTGTGGGATAAGCACTTATCACAGATCATACCTCACTGCTATGTAATGATCACCTCTCATTTTGAAAATTTAAGGCTCTGGACCCCATGTACATAAATATTTTAATGGCTCTGTCAATTCCAAAAGGGCTCTTCTGCCCGTCCCCCTCTCCGACATTGGATAGGCATTTGACAGGTTGCCAGTCCCCACCAAGGGGCATTTACTTGCAAAAGGCTGCCCGGGAGTGGGGCATTCGACAATTAAGACAAAGCCAAAAATTTATACATCAGTACGTAAGCCTACTTTATTAAACATCAAAGCGATTAACCCTATGTCAAGAACGTAATTGTAAATTCTTTATCTGACATTTAGCCCACTGGAAACTAGCTTGTGCCCTACTAAATCAAGTTGAGAAGTGATGGCGAACACGATGGACGCGTATGGCAATCATATGTAACCTTATAAGCTTAATATATAAAGCACACAGGGATAAGCCTTCTTTCAATGAGTTTTCTCTGCAAAAGTATATTGTCTTTGCGAGTTTATCTCTGTCTAAGTTGTGGAGATTGGTGTGCACTACTTTTGACCATGTCTGAAATCAATCAATTTCAACACACTTTAGATAAAAAAAAGTTGATTACACATGAATAACAGTCATAATCAAACTATAACAAGATTTTAATATCAATTAAAAGAAGATACTTTTTCGCATTAGCAGTCATGCGTACACAGCGATGCCGCTATATAAGCTGAAGCGAGGAACGAAAGAACGACAAGTATTGAGCTTTAGCTTTTAATACAGGGCATTTGCACTATTCTCACAGCCCCACCATGGGGATTTTGTATGGACCAGCTACCCCACAATGGGGCATTTGCCACCTTATGAAAAGAAAAGGTCAAATTCTTGTCCAAAGCCCAAAGCGGGAGGGGGGTGGGGGGGTGGGGGGATGGGTGGGCTTAGAATCGACAGAGCCATAAATCTTTGCCAAAAGTTGGATCTTATCCTGCTAATCAAAATTTGATAATAAAGAAAGGGTTTCATCATGCTGTTTTTGAAATAAATGTAGTTAACGCTAAAATTAAGGGTGCTGTTAGCTGGTCATTCTATCGCTATGGTAATGCACCTATCAATGTTAAGCTGCTGGGGGGGGGGGGGGGAGGCCGGGCATAGGCGGGGGTTTTGACGTAACAAGTCTGCCTGTGGTTGGGACTTTTGATCATTCGCTGAGTCCCGGGGGTCAGAACTTATGACTTCAACCGTTAGTAGACTGAGCCCTACTGACGCCATCTTGGATGACTGAGAATGACTGGAAACAAACTGTACAGAATTGGAAGAAAACAATGTTCCAGATTGCTAGCTGTGCATGAGATGCTCAGAAGTTTGGTGTGGAACTGAACATTGTTGTAGACATTCTGTAAACAAGGCCTTTGTTACAGATATCAGTTTTTCCTTAGTTAAAGGTTAACTCCATTGCTAAACATCATTGATTTGTATTTTGAAAGTTGTGCATGGAAACAAATTTTCGAATCCTACATAAAGTAACACTGCTTTTAATTTAAGCTCACATGAATTGAAATTATGAAACATTTTACAGAATAGTGTTCTGTATTCACCTTCATACATTCATTGAATCTGCAATGCATGTTGCTTCTAAGCATGGTTATAATTTTAGTACTAAAACGAAATTGAATTATTGAACTTCATCTTTATGAGCCTACCATGTGCAGTGTATTATTATGAATTAGTGAATACATCTAAGATCTGTAGTCCTCTTATGGGGCTTTTTCATATTTCTGTACTACAGATAGAGGTTAACATTTTATTTCCATCGTTTCTGTTTAAAATGTAAGTAATTAAAATGTCACAATGGTGTTGGACACTAGTCGTGATAAGAATTTCCATGTTTTCAGTCTTGTTTAGTCGTATAAGTTTAGGCAGTCGTCACAATTAAATTAATATAAATTAGGTGACATTTCTATATTAAACAGACGTTGCATTTTGAAGTTGTTGCTTTGTAGCCTTTTATTTACAACTTTTTGATGTTTAATTCTTTTTTTGACAGACCTATACCTTTTTCTAGATAGAGATGGAGAATTTGTATTCTTTTGAACAACACTACTATCCCTGGGATGGGGAATTTGCACTATTTTGACCAACGTTAATTTCCCTGGGGTCGGGCATTTGAACTGAAAAGATGATCGGAGTTCAAATCCCCCGCCTTTGCCCGTCCCCCTCCCCACCCCCCCCCCCCCCCCCACCTATATCTATTGTGTCACGAAATTCACCAATGACTGGGCAGTTTTTTGATACCATGATTGTAGCATCAACTGATAAAGAGTGGTTATAATGAACCATCAAAATCTAAGTCTTGGAAAGTACTGGAAACTATTTTGAGGCTTTTTATTAAGTCTGCACAAGGCAATCTCAGCATTCCAATGTTTGAGAGCCTCACGCGATGAAAGGAGAATCAATATCTTTCTTCACAAACAGCTTACCTTGTGGTATTTTTAATTCTTTTGTCCAAAAATTTCCCTGATTTATACAGCCACAAAGTTGTTTCATCCAATAAATAACAGAAATAACGAAGCACATAAAAGCTTCGCACCCATAATGGCGGTTAACATGAAATTAAATTTACGTCATGTAAGTTGTCGCGAAGTGTTACATTTTATGAAAACCACGTATCGTAGTACTTTACGCTGGTTCTTACATGACATAGGTCATTTCTCCATTGCAGCCAGGCCTCAAAATACAGTCAATTTCAAGATGGAGGCAAGAGCTGAAGCTGAAGGTAAGCATTCAACTTTGAACTCCGGAGAATGCACTTCTAACTCTCTGATTTGTTCACTGACTCTAGATTATCAACCATTATATCTGTGTTAGTCCGTGTAGGGAAAATGAGTGTGGCAGGTGTTGCTTAGGTCATATATTTTTCGGCGGTAGACGAAAGTTCCGTTCCGAAAGTTCCGAAATGACTGAAAACCCGGGGTAGTCACTCGATAAAAATCCATATCGGAAAACCACTCGATAACTCGATGATATCGGTCGCCCGATAAAACTCGATTCTCACACGCTGGCTAGGTTCAAAATTATCGATTTTATCCATTTTATCGACTTTCTTCGTTAGTTTACGCTTTAAAATCCGGGCTATCTAATCGAACAAAATCGAACAAAAATCCAATTGAACTCAATCGAACGATTGGTGTTCGATTGGGTTCGGCAATCGAACAAATCGAACATCTATTTTGCTGTGAGTTCGATTTTCGAACCAATCAAACAAAATCGAACAAAATCGAACCAATCCGATGCAATTTTGTTTGGACGGTATCTCTTGATGCTGGAAACTAGTAAAACACGTAGGTTATAGTCAGCCTTTTTTGAATGGGAATAGAGAGAAATAACTTCATACTGAATGTCAATGTTCAAACAAAACAAAATGAAACAAAACAAAGTCAATGTCAACGACTGTTACTCATGTCCTATCAAGCAAGAGTTCGGTAATTGAACTGTCACAATTACCGATCGTTTGTTAATTGAACTTTCGATTGTGTTCGATTGGCAAAATTTTATTGTGAGTTCAATCATGTTTGATTGAGTTCGGAAATTGAACGAGTGGTGTTCGATTGGGTTCGATTACCGAATTGTTCGATTAGATATCCTGGGTTTAAAAAACCTGTATCCATTGATACCGCGTTTGATTGTGACTTTTTACATGTAATTGTGGATTTTGTAGATGTACACTACAATGGAATTAAGATTGATCAGTACTGATTTCGAAGTCACAGTTGTACACATTCAAAGCCTGGGAATCTGGCGGGAGTTCACTTGTAGGGGGAAAGTAAATTTACGAGAGGTCACATATTGTATTTAATATTCAATTTTATTTGTGATTTCAGTACTAACAGTAAAAAACTTTTGATAACTACACTGTGTCATTCCTCTTCAAGTTGTATCGTTGGTTTTGAAACCAAGTTTTAAACTAAAAATAAAAATATAGGGAATAAGGTAAAAACATTTTACGTACATTAATTCAGGAGGACTGTGAATTTAGTTGTTACCAGGAATTTCTAAACCTTGTTGTTCTTACTTGTCGAGGTTCTAGGTCCAGAGTCTCGGCTAATCTAATGATCAGCTCGGCGCTGGCATGGCCATTTGTTCCTTCATACGCTTACTTCAGCCCTGTCAACTGATACTCTTTAAACAGCACTCTTTTCTTTGCTGATGTTTTATTGCTTGGTCCTTCATCATTGTCTGACTTTCACTTTCCTAGCAATGAGATAAGTCCCATTTAGGTTTTGATGACCTGAAATGGACATAAACTGCTCTTTACCCACTTCTGGGTCAATTTGTAGATATTTGTCTGGATTCCCCAGTTTTATCCTTCTTCCATGTATTATTAAAGCATAGAATATGAAATAACTAACCATGCTAAAGAGCTATGAGCTCTTCCTGGCCGCACTTATCGTTGCAGGATTTGTCCAAGCTAAAATTGATAAATTCAATATTTATCAATGAAATCAAAATTACTAAGTGAAAAATTAATAATAATTACTGATTTTTCACTTAGCGCTTCTGATTTTATGGATTAAGGGACCGTTCATTTTTTATAAGGTAGGGGGGACTGGTGGGATTTGGGGGGGGCCATGCGAAAAAAAATGGCTCTTGAGGGGGGGCCATCCCAAAAAAATAAGGGAAAAAGGGGGGGTCACATGAAATATTTTAGTAAAACTTTAAAATGGGATAATGTTTGAATATCAAAAAAATTGCTACAGAATAAACATAGAAGGCAGGATACAAATTTATTACAAACTTTCCTTCTACTTTAAAAAAACGTTTGGTGACAAAAAGCATTTGTAGCTACTGAAAAGAAGTATTTAACACTGTTATTTTCGAATGCAACTTTCACTGGCACTCATCTTCATCTTCGCTGTCGTCGAGTTCTTCGTCGCCGCTTGTGCTGCTATGGGAGTCTCTTTCACCAATGCTACAAGAAGCAGCAATGCTTTCCGTCAGAGTGTACTCTTCAGGGTACATGAAGATGTAAACATAATCTCTGACTTCCTGCTCAAGGTTGGTGGTGATTCTGCTTCTTGCAGCATTGGTGAAATAATTCCCTTCCATTGGACTAAAAGAGTGTGGAATCGTGTTCCTTTACATCTTTCAATATGACATTCAACTTTTCCACCATTGCTCTGCGCTCTTTGATGGAGAAGTTCAGTTTTCTTCCATCACTGGGCTTCAACCGGTACTCTGGCATGGAAAACTCACTCGCCCTTTCTGAACAGCCATCCGCACTTAGAAAGATTGCTTCTTTTGCTTGTAAGATGTCAAACTACCTGGATTGTTCAGCTGTAAACCTTTTCTTAAACGACTCGTCGCTTTTGCCATTATTGCGCATTTTGGAATGAGCCTCTTTCGTGATGCTCATGTAGTAATGCGCTCTTTTCCCGATTGGATTCACGATATAGCCAAGGTTTGTTTTCCGGAGACCCTGAGGTATGGTTGTATCATCAGCAGAGGAGAAACTAGTGACCTACCAGAAAAGGAAAGACAATTTTTTTTATTTATTATATTGAACTGATATTATTGAATGATCGTGGTTCGTGTAACCATTTAATGTTGTATTCGTGTAATGAAATGTAGACCTGAGTCAAACGATATATTAAAAGACACATACTATTTTAAAAATGTTCAAACAGTTTTAGGTGCTATCTTTACAATAGGAAAATACAGAAGTTTCTCATTATAAAAGTGAACATACATGCGTTTTTAATGTCCAGATAAAAATAGGAACACTGACAAGAAATTAACACTTACCGGCTCATCTTCTTGTACTTCAACAGCTTTCTGTTTTACCTGCACAGGGCAACATTTATACATGCCTATCACTAGAGTAGAGGAAAAAACCTTCCAAATAAAGACATCTGTAAATTAAATGTA
The DNA here is from genome assembly GCF_042242905.1 of Orbicella faveolata. Taxonomy (NCBI): domain Eukaryota; kingdom Metazoa; phylum Cnidaria; class Anthozoa; order Scleractinia; family Merulinidae; genus Orbicella; species Orbicella faveolata. The sequence goes on along the minus strand of NW_028301536.1, from coordinate 17,820,807 downwards.
AGAATGTGTTTCACACAACACATCAACAGATTTCCAGTTTTTTCACAACACTTCGTTCTTGGTTCAGTATCACAATGCAGGAGCAAGGAAAGACTCTGTTCCAGGCCACTGTTACTTCCGTAAGATTGAGAAGTTTATGAATGAGCACTACGAGGAGGGGGAGAACTACAGGGAGTTTCTAAAGTTGTCCTGTCAAGAAAAGGTAGGAGAAATTTGTTCTTTTTGTTGTAAATGGACTGGACCACCTATAGAAAGATACCCTAAATCAGTTCCTGACCATTCCTGCCTACCGGAATACCACTATCTCTCCTACCAGAAGACCCCAAAAGAAGGGCGTGATCCAGATGACTGGCAGCCAAGGGTCCAAGCAAAGAAAGAGCATGGAAGTGGCAGGCTGGTTTTATCTGACCCAGAGAGTGTTGCTCTATTTGCAGATAAGTTTATTGTCAAATCAAAGTTTGTGGTGGATTATCTTCAGCATCTTGAAGTGCTGGAATTTAAAAGGAAAAAGAGAGCAGAAGAAAAGGCAAAGTTAAGTAGGGACGCAAAAGATAAATCATATGAGGATTATCCTTGGACTGAGTTGTTCGAAGATCTAACTAAGCTTAAAACGCTACGTGTTCCAGAACTAAACAAGTACTTGAACCACCACGGGCTGAAGCAGCATTTGAAAAGCAGCAAGAGTGAGAAAGTAAAGGAAATTGTAAGACATTCATGCTTGCAGCAGAAGAGTCCTCTCAGAGCTGGCCAACCAACACTGAGAAATGCAAGGACATTGACACAAAATGACAACAGGGCAAGTGCTGACAGCAGTGAAACGGATGAAAGTGACAATGATGAGTATCACAGTGATGCCATTCACTCTGGGGGAGAAGATGACTCAAGTGATGTCATTTTTGCATTCATCAATTCAGATGAGAAAGATGCCAATGAGAGGCCAAATGCCACACGCTCAGGGCGAGCCATAACTAAGAGATCCGAAATTGACTTCTCTTTCTTTTGATTTGTTTTTTAAACAACAGCTCTCTGTAGTAGAGGGATTGTAAATATTGTCTTCATAGTGAGCACAATAACGTGAAGAAGGGGGATAATAGAGAAATATTAAAAAAGTTGAAATCTAAATATTGTTTGTTCAATTTTTTTTTTGTGGGGGGGGTCATCCCAAAAAATGACCGCTATAAGGGGGGGGGGCATGTGAAAAAATTGGTAAGCTGAGGGGGGGTCATGCGATTTTTAAATGGTGCTTCCCAAATCCCACCAGGCCCCCCTCCCTCATAAAAAATGAACGGTCCCTAATATCGAATTTATCGATTTTTAGCTCGGACAAATTCTCCAACGATAAGTAATCGATAATATTATTATTATATAATTATTATCGATTACTTACAACAAATCCTGTTATCGATTTTAATCAATTTTCGATATCATTGACTAAGTTTTATTGATTTTTATCAAAATTAATATTATTGATTATCAATTTTATCGAGTGAGTACCCCGGGCTGAAAACAGGACTTAATGGGTGTGTGGCAGTAACATTCTTGTCCAAAAAAGAATTACCCAATGCCTGAATGCTTGTGTGTTGAAATCAGGATACAAATTGAATGCACTCAAATGTAATTTCAGTTATCGTTAAGCTTAAAACAAAAACTTTCCCAATTTGTCTAATAAAACTGTAAGTTATAGTTCCAAAAATAGTTGTTTTGAAACCTCGTATATTCTGTGAACTGGATCAACAGCCTACCTGATCTAGTAAAATCAAAAACTTATAAAAGAAAAATTTCTTCATGGAGCCATTCAAAATGGCTCTTCTAATTCAGAGCCAACCCAAAAGCACAAGTCGGTCCTTCTCTCTGATTCTTTTGTCATTATTGTGCTGATAAGAAATTGGGAAAGAAAATAATATTCATATTCATCTATAGGCTTCTGTGATAGACATTTAGCTCTTATGTAGCTCTTCCAAAGCGGAATACCCAGAGCCCTCATACTCTACATTACTATTTGAACTGTTCGGTAATCGAACTTAATCAAACCTAATCAAACTTAATCGAACGATTGGGTATCATTAGTAATAGTAATTGGACCTAGTAGAGTACAATTCAGGGAGTAATCAGGTGAGTAATTTCAAAATCAGATGAATGCAAAGCGTGAGGTTGACTTGAAATTACAAGCACAATTACTCCCTGAATTGTACTACACGAGGTCCATTGAATTACTAATTAATCGTATCTATATAACAAATTTTAGAATTAAAAATGTCTTTTGAGAACTTCTTTTGAGCAAAAGTGTCTCTAGGGCTTTTCATAAGTATTGCAAACTATAGGGAACCATTAAAGCGTGCTTAATTATTGACGTGCAAATCACATGGGTATCCAATTAATTACAGGTATCCAATTACAAAAAGTTTAAATTGGATACCTGTACTTGGACACCCATTTGGTCATGCACTGATTATGTGAAAAATAGGTGGGTGGAGAACCAATCACAATGGAGAATTTTGTTATAGATACGATTAGTTCATTAATTAAACACAGTCAAACCGGAGATAGCTAAGAAATTTGTGTGAGGGGGTTCGATCTTCTTTGATTTCCGAAGTAATTAAACCCAATAGAACTTGATTGGGCACAATCGAAAAGTATAAAATTCACCCTAAATACCACCAGATATTTGAGCCGTCAGTCTTAGTAACAGGGTAACCATTGTGAAATAACCTTTGGGCATGGAAAAAAAGTGGATTTACAAATGAAAGAATAAACTGACTATGAAGTTGAAAAAAAAAAAAAAAAAAAAACGAAAAATAAAGTTTAGCAGATGATAAAAAGTTAAGAGTTAATATACAGACTTTTCACTATTTAGGAATCTGTTTAGGTTTTTTTAACCACCACAGTTTTGAATAGGACATTGGTATTAAAGTCATAGGTAGAGGAAAAATTCCCTTTTTTAAATGTATTTTTATTAATTTTTATTCTTTATTATGTATTTTTAAGTAGAATTTTTTTAGTAGTTAAGGCTTTTTTATTTGTTAAGTAGCAGAGGAAGAGGGAGACATGGCCCGTGTGAGGCATCGCCAGCGCCGTGGAATGCTCAAGATGTATTATGGAGTTGGTGAAGAGTCTGGAAAGTCAGCTGTTATTGATTCCTGTGACATTAATGGTGCACATTTCAAGCCTGAGGCATTTTTGGAGAAGCTTTTCAAAGAGAAATCACTAAATGAGCTTCATGATAAAGAAACAGAGATTTCCAAACGTAAGGATGTTCAATACATGTACTGTTGAATATTTGATTATTCAGATTTTTTTCCTAATTGTAGCCACCAATAAAATGAAAAAGGAAAAGTAAAGTCTCTCAAGCGCTGCTGGCTCAAAGGTCTTGGCACTTAACCTGACATTGCTATCTCCCCTAGACGGGGTGCTAGTCCATCACAGGTTGGCAGGGCTAGAAAAAAGTGCCTTCTGGTCATGCAGGACAAGTAAAATCTCCTTCTGGGCAAGTAACTTTTCACTCTTACTTGCCCGATGGGCAAGTGAATAGGCAAGTTGTCTGCCAAGTAAATCATTAAGAGCAATCTGACTTGCCCAGGGCAAGCAAACTTTTAGAGCTACTTGTCCCAAGGGCAATTTGGAATTCAAGTTTTTTTCAAGTCTTGGTTAGTCCTCAGCCTTTTGTCAGGTTGCTTCAGCAATTTATTAGCACCCTATTATACACCTGGGTGGACAGAGTCTCTGTGAGAGAATAGCTAATAGAAGTGTCTTACCCAAGAAGACAACATGACGACTCTGGCCCGGGTTTGAATCAAGACTGCTTGATCTGTTGTCCTATTTGCTAACCATTAAACCACCATGCCTCCCACACCAAATAAACTGGATATAAATATAGGTGTGTCCCATAACTTTATAAAAAAAATTCTCCTTTTTTGTAGAAATCAGATCGTTAGACAGTGAGATGCAGACCTTGGTGTATGAAAACTATAACAAATTTATCAGTGCTACTGACACCATAAGGAAGGTAACTGTTACACAAAATAGTTTTGAATTTATGAAAATGAATCCCCAGTTGTCTCAGGAGATTCATTTTCAAAAAGTATGAAGAAAAGTAATGAGAATTTGGATACTGACCATTAAATTGATTAATTTTGCATATTTGTTATTTCCAAAAGATGAAACATGATTTCAAGAGAATGGAGGAAGAGATGGATAAGCTGGCGGCAAACATGTCGACAATCACAGAGTTCAGTGAGAAGATAACCGGAACCCTTCAAGGAAAAAGACAGCAGATCACTAAGTTATCAGGCGTTCATGCACTCCTGAAAAAGGTGCTTTCTTTTTCTGTTTGGTTTTCAAACATTTACAAGTTAGTGTGTTAAAAAAATATATGAAAAAACATTATAGTTACATTTAATCAGTGTCTTAGTCAGGTAGTTTGCAAGGGACAAAACATTTCCAATATTTACAATTTCGTTTCCTTGTAACAGCTTCAGTTTCTCTTTGAGTTGCCATCAAGACTAAACAAGTGTGTTGAAATGAAGCAATATGGACTGGCTGTCAGGTAAATTTTGGAAATTTACAATAAATAATATAATAATAATAATAATTCATTAGTGATAAAAGTCATTGTATATGTAAATTGGCCTATTTGCCTTTTGTGGTTATTTGTTCATAATTGCAGGTATTATACAAAAGCAAGAGATGTTCTTCACCATTATAGCCACATGCCTTCATTTCATGGCATTCATCAGGACTGTGACGAGATTGTTAAACAGCTGATAGTTCAACTGAGGGAACAACTCAGGAATCCAAAGGTTACAAATTACTCAGTGTTTTAGTCTCTATATATGCCTTTTTGAACTAAGCATAAAACACATAAAATGTAGTCAGATATTCCTAAACTGGTGTCTGGTCACCTCACCACCAGGAAGTGTTGCCACCAATGATCGTGCCACGCTTAAACAACCTCACCACCAATGAACTCACCACCAAGCAAAGTCACTACTCGCCACCAACCACCAACAAGGAGATAATAAAAGTAGAGTAAAGTAGTCAAGGAGAATTAGCCATGGTATTTGTATTTATTGGTAGCAAGGTGACCATAATTCACCTAAACTTGAAACTGGGGTAGCCTACATACCTAATTATATCACACCTCCTTGGAAAATGGTACAAGTTATTATATCCAAGGTAGTGTCTTTTTACAAGATTACGTAGCATTATGTATGTATAACTCAAATACATGAACATGTGTAAAATTTTAAAAGGAAGTTCCTGATTGAACAATAGTATTGCCTTGGAAGCTGTTACAAAATTAAATTTTTTCATTTCCTTTCTATAGTCAACACCCAAGCAGTTGGCAGAATGTGTAGATCTACTGCTTCAACTAAGGGAACCTGCTGATGAGCTGTGTGATGAATTCTTAGCACAGTAAGATTCACAAGTCCTTTACAATAAATTTGTGCTGATATTCAAAGCTTCCCACAGGCTTACATTTTCTCAGATAAAATAGCTGCCTCCACATTGCTGTTGTGTTTTCAGCAGTATAGTCAGTGATAAAAAAAAGCAGCAAGTCCCAAAAGTTCTTTCTCAAATATATTTGTGATTCAGGGGTCATGCCATGAAGAAAGTGATAAAATACAGTTCAGATTTCATCCAGGTCTGGAAATCTGTGCAATCATAAGTATCAGCTACTAAATACATGTAGCTAGAGGCTTACATGATTACAAGTGTGTTTGTTAAACCCAAGGTGTAGCTTGTGCAATATGGACTTTTTAGGGTTGTTTTAAGTATGGTAACCAAGATACTTCCTGTAGTACATGTATTGCAGTAGATTGTAAAGGGGATCTGTAACCAAGTTTTTTTAAGCTTTTTAGAGTACAGTGGAGCCCCAATAATCAGGTCACCAATGGGCCACAAAGAAAATTACTGACTGAGCTTTTGTTTGGGTCGGTATAAGGTGGTCATAATAACAGGGTGGCCATATTAATGGGGTGGCCGTGAGGCAGGGTTCCACTGTGCAGTAATGCAATGTTGTACTAATTAGTGGTATAAAAAGCAAGCATTAGACTTTTTTACGTGACAAAATTATCCACTGAATCTTGTTGCAAATTCTCATTCATTATCCTGACTTCTAGTGCTCAAGAGCGACTGGATGAAAACCTGAAGATACTCAAGGCGCAAGTGGAATTGAAGTTATCAGGAGATACATCAGTCACTTTAGAAGGTTTTCAAGTTACTTTACTTCCATGGATTATTATTATATTATGATCATTAAGCACCCATCAGCTTTTTGTGAATTTGCCTGTAGTAATTATAATACTTTAAATGTGTTTTATAAACAACTGTTCTAATCATTTGGCTAGAGCTTCTGATTAATAGTCTTGACCATCTGTTTTCCTAATATCACTTGAGAAAACAACCTTTCAGTTTAGTTTCTTTGGCTATTGTTGTTTAAACTGTCTGAGAAATAGTGGGACTTCTATGACAATTATTAAACGGTGCTCTGAACAGCACGTGGTTTAAATGTTAACTTTTCTATAAATAGAGGAAGACAATCAAGTTCAAGAACAAGATAAAAGTGCAAAACCATTGAGGCCAATGGTGAGATGATATGATTTTTTGTTCTAATGGTACAGTTGATATTTTGATCCCACTATTTTGAAAAGAAACAATAGCAGCACCCATCATGCGAGTGCCTCGCCAGACTGTGAATAGTCTCTCTTCTGCTCGGAAATCTGTGGGGAAGAATGCACAACGACTGAGCGTGCGAGCATAGGACCGCTCATTTGTGTTGCGTTCTTCCTTGCGTCCTTCCCCACAGAATTTTGAGCAAAAGACAAACTGCTCACAGTCTAGTCCCTTACTCATATATACCAAAAAAAACATGCCTCTCACATTATTATGGTATCAGCTACATGTAGAATTACAATGAAGAATTGTACACGACAATAATTATCTCCTCAGAGCTTTATTATCTAGCTCTCTGCACGCACTGCAGGCCTATGATGGGGGAGCATCATAGGCCTGCAGTGCGTGCAGAGAGCTAGATAATAAAGCTCTGAGGAGATAACTCATTTACACATCGTTCAGTAGTTTGGAGCTGCAGGCTATCAATAAAATAGTTTTTGTTGGGTATTGCTGCTGCATCTTCAGCTGTCTGTATAAATTGTATTTGATATCTGAGTTGACATAATACAGTGTATGTGTGTGTATTTATACATGAAATTAAATTAAGATAGTTAGAAATGGTGTTTTCGGTTTGTTTGATATGTAAAGGACTTGTTGGAGTTCATTGACTGTGGCTGCAATGGTTTCCTCAGTACAATCTGCCTGGTGATTGCATCCTACAAGGAGCAGTTTATTCAACGCCAGATGGCTGAGTAAGTATGAAATTTGAATGTACTTTCTCGGCTATACAGCAAAGTCTGCGGTTGAGTACTTCTATAGTCACAGTTTGAACTGTGAAGGCAGAGTGGCCACGTGGTCAGCGCGTGGGACTCGCAATCCAGTGGTTTGAGTTCTGCTCTGACCACGACCTGGATTTGTTTCACAGTAGACCCAAGTTCAGATCCTCAGCGATGCTTGTAAATAGCCAACTGGTTTGCCTCCGACCAGTTGGGATTCTTAACAATGTTATGTTCAATTTGAATTATTTGTTTCACTTGTTTGCTCAGCCCCACTAGACTTTGTGCTATAAACTCTGCCGAGGGTAAATAAGGGTTATTTATTTATTATTAATATCTTTTCATTTCTTTTTTTAACTCTGGTAGCATGAGTAAGCTAAGACTTGCGTTAAGTTGATGTTAATAACTCATTGTGTAGCTATATTTTTGTAACTTCCCTCTTCATCTCCTGCAAGGCATGGTCAAGATCAACAAGAACTGGACAAGATTGTGACTGAGAAACTGTCCACTTTTATTCTATCCTTGATGAATGAATATTTTAAACTAATAGAAGCCAGGATTGAACTAGAGGTGTGTAGTCTGCCAGTCGAGAATCATTGTGAAATACTCCAAAATACGGAAAGTAAACAAGCTCTGACCCTTGTAAGTTAGCTCTCATCACCATCTAATCGTCTTTGTCCCATGAGGTGACGGGTAGGGGGGGGGGGGGGGACGCCATAGGGCGTTCACTTTTGCCTTCAACTTCTGTTGGTCTTGAGCCGCTCTTTTGGCCTCGCACCAACCCATGTTGGTCAAGTTAACTTGTACAGTTTGGAAAAACTTATTGTAAATGAGCGGGCCTTAGAAAGGTACCGGGAACGAGGCTAGCACTCACAGTAATGGTCTTCTGCCTCTTTAGTCTGATACTGGTGATAACGTT